>NW_025211880.1:0-9024 GCF_004010195.1 Chiloscyllium plagiosum
CTAATAGGTTCTCCCACAAGCTGCTCCAAAAAAAACCACCTCAGAGACATTCTCAGGAATTCCTTTTCTTGAGCTCCACTACCAATCTGATTTTCTGAGTCCATATGCATATTGAAGACCCCATGATTATTTTAATAGTGCCTTTCTTATTTTTTTTTAAATCTCCTGATTTAATTTCTTCCCTACATCCTGACTACTGCTAGGAGGCCTGTAGAGGACTGCCATCAAGATTCTTTTCCATTTGCAGGGGTTTTTTTTAAACTCACAGAGGAAGAGGTTGCAGAATCTATTTTGTTTTGATTCCATTTAATTCCTTACGAACAAGGCAACCCTACCGCCGTGCTCATGTGCCTGTCCTTTTGAGAGATCACATGGATCCTTGGAAATTTATTTCCCAGCCCCTGATCCCCTTGCAGCCATGTCCCTGTGATACCCACAACACCATTCCTGCCTATTTCAATCTGCGCTACAATCTCAATGACATTGTTTCATATACTGTGTGTATGTTAAGTACAAACACCCTGTCCTGCATTGACGTGCCCCCCTTCTCATCACTGTTCTCTTATTTGCTGTGCCTGATGTTAGATTCCTGATCCTTTCCATAGTCTCCGTCTTATTACATTTTCTGGAAACGTTCAGTTCCTAATTAATGAACCAAAACCCGCAACCCATTCTAAAAGAAGAAAGATTTAACAGGATTCTGGGTTTTTTCAGTATGTCGTTTAACTGCATGACACTGTGATCTCTCATTGTAAAAGCTGCATCTTATGATCCTGCCCCACTAGTTACTCAATGAAGAAACAATGCTCTGAAAGCTAGTAATTCCAACTAAACCTGTTGGACTAAAACTAGTTTATATCTCTGCCCTACACAGCTCAAAATGAACAGCTTTATCATCTTTTCATCAATTGGACAGATGCCTATGACTTTTAAAGGAAAACCAGTAAATTCAATTATCAAGAGATATTAATCACATGATATCAGAAAGTAATGTTTATTATTTCTTTCAGTACAAACTGAACAGTACATAAAAATATATAAAATTATCTGTGGTGTATAGGGAAAAATAAACTGCCACCACTTCCTGTAAATAAAACAATTTTGCGAAGTTTTAACTTTTGACTTAGCCACAGTAACCAGGTATTCAGAAATTCACTTGTAAGAATTTGCAGTTGTATTACTTCTTAATTGTGTCAACATTTTTGGATTATAAACAGTTTAATGATCTGTCAAAGCAACACAGCGTATATCAGGTTCGATTAGGAAAATATTACAGGAAATTGAGCTAAAGGATAACAAAATAATCATCAAATCATTATTCAGTAAATGTAATTTATAACAACAGCTATTCAATTAACTGGGACAAAGTAAAACAATGTGCTAGTGTTGCGCATTTATCCCTCTGTAACAGTAGATGGAATGAGTCTCCTCTGTTCACCAGCTATAAGTCTCCTATGATATTATTTCAGGCACCATAAACCAGTTCATAGTAGGCACTAATCCTGGCACAAAACAGCAAACTCAATGAGGAGTACCACTGCACAGAAAGTAAATTCAAAATGGCACACAATAGGTTTGAGATGCTCCTTTGGAGATTAAGCACAAATGTACCGTTATGTACAAAAGAATTTTTACGTTTCATTGTGCCAGGACTGTTACTGCTGCTGACAACTAGAATACTGTTTAACTGTTTATTAGGGCAGGGGTGGGGAGGAGGCAGAGAGAGCATGAGTGGTCGCACTCATTAAGACACATACTCATTTTTCTTTGCAAAGAAAATCCACAAATGGTCCACTAAAGCCAGAGTTGAACTTTACTTCCCAGGAGAAACGGTGTTTTTTTTTCCAGTATTAACATCACACATCTTGCTGACAAAATACAAGTGAAAATTCAAAATATAATTCCCACTACCCAGACTGTACATTAAAATAGTGACTGGCAGTGCATTGATGCTCCACCCCTATGTTGACATGTGTAAATAATATAGAATCTCACTCTGACTACATCTTCCCTATTAAATGAATCCTGGATTCTGGCTCTGCAATCAAAATGGGACATGAGCAGGTGCAAAAAAAGTAGAAAAATGACTGGTTTCAGGTTATGAATCCTCCACCAACTGAAAAATCCCCAAACATATCGATACAAGGGAAGGAAAGTTGAAAGCATTAAAATAGATTTAAACTAGTTTCTTCTTTGATGCTTGAAAATTAAAATCTCTCACATTAACTGCACTGAAAATGCCTATTTGGGAAATAATGACTATAATTAATAAATGACTACACAAAAATAGTAAGCGCTCTATGGCCACCAAAACTACAGGCTGCTGAACAATTCAGGCACATCATGAGCTCCAGTTTGCCATGCTTAATTATCAAAAAAACAGACAACCAATTCATTCCTGAATGCCAAATAACTGCAAGACATCCACTGTTTAAGAACCACACTCTAATTCTGCAAGACTCCAAATACTGCAATTTTACTAAATGCCAGAACAAAGATACAAATTATGTTTTGAAAATGGCTTGCAAGTGGTCAAACAAGAGACTCTTTTTTTAAAAAAAAGAAAAGCTTTTCTGAAACTACTCCTCACAATTCACTGTGCTAACAATGAAGCTGTTCACAGATATGCAATACTAGTCATGAGACACGCACAACATGACACAGCACAGCTAAAACATACTTCCTTGTAATGTGGGGAAAGTAAGAACAAATAGTGTCGCTCAAAAACAGTTGCTGTCAAGCAGGTGGAGTTGAGGATTATCAGATCAGCAATGATCTCATTGAGTGGCAGAACAGACTGGATGGCTGAATAGTCTACCTCTGCTCCTACGTCTTATCATTTTACATGAAAAATTCTATGTAGACAAGATATTATTGTGCATAAAGGAAAGACAGCAAACAACTGAACAAGTTGCATTTTTATTGCATTATGTAACCTTGAGGAAATAGTCAAAGTGCTTCAAAAGTGAAGTGTTACTTTAGAAGTGTCACAAAAGTGTCACTGTAAACACCACAGCCAAACCAATAAGCAGCACCTCAAAATTCACAAGAGAATACATTAATCTGGGTGAGGTGTTGATAAACAAAGAAAAGGTTAAAGAAAAAAAGAACTAGAGAAGTTCTCATTGTACCCAGGAGATGCATTTGTAACCTGAAAGCCAACATTCAAGAAATTGCACTTGCATTCTGTCTTCCCAACTCATTCAGAGATCTGCAATTCCTTTAAACGGCTGCCAAACAACATATCGCTCAGGAATCCAGGGCTCAAAATAAAAGTGCCACTGAATTGTACACATCATTATTCTGCCAACTGTCTTGTTAGCTAATTCCATCAAATATGAAAAGATCAGGAGATAATTAGTCCAATTTATCTCAATGTGCAAAGTGTCGGAGTATACAAGCCCTCATGTTTCTCGGAGAGAAAGAAGACAAAACTAATGCACATAAACTTCACTCAAACAATGAGTGTTTATTTGCAATCTCTTTAAACTTTGATATTAAACTTTGTAACTCCTGCAGCAGGAGTTTCTAAAATGCAGTCTTCTGCGGTGAATGGCAGCCAAAAGGAACAGAATCTAGTCCTTTAGATCATTTGCATTTTAAGCCAAAGACATAATTAAGAATATCCAGATCTAAAAATACTGTCAATACATAAAGTAAACTTGTAACTTGAGGAAAAGCACTGAAATTAAAAATAGTATGCTAACTTAAGATGAGCTACTTATTTAAAATCTCTTCTTCAGAAAGCTAAATTGTCAACAAGTATATCTCCAAGTACTGTAGGTATCTAGATGTCCAAAGATCTAGAGAGATTTGTCACTCTTGCTCTTTTTGCCAAAAGGTGAGGTGTCACACTAACAGACACAGGGGAACATCACAAATTGTTACATCTACAATGTTGAGTTATCATCAATCTTAAAAAAAAGTCACTAAGAGCTCTCCCTTTATTGATTCAGTACACACTATAATGGTGAACTAAACAGATTCTTCATTCTTACATTCAGTACAGTTCTGCTTGCTAGTATCAACTTGGATCCCTTAAAGAGCTCCAGAATAAAAATGCTATCAAACACAACTATTGCTATAATGCAAAAGACATGCATTATCTTCTAAACTGGGAAAGGCTTTGGAAATCTGAACCACAAAGAGACTTGGGAGTCCTAGTTCAGGATGTGCTTAAGGTTAACATGCAAATTCAATTGACGTTTCAGAAGGAAAATGCAGTGTTAGCATTCATTTCAAAAGGGTGAGTGTACAAGAGCAGAGATGTAGTCCTGAGGCTGTATAACACTCTGATCAGACCTCAGTTGGAATATTGTGAGCAGTTAGGGCCCAGTATCAAAAGAAGGATGTGCTGGCGTTGAAGGGGAACCAGCAGATTTTTATAAGAATGATCCTGGGGATGAAGGGCTTGTCATAGAAGGACTCTGGGTCTGTACCCAATGAAGTTTAGAGGAATGAAGGAGGTTCTCATTGAAACTTACAGAATACCAAGAGGCCTAGACAGACTAGATGTGGAAAAGATGTTTCCACTACAGATCGTTTTGGTATAACACATGTTTTGTCAACACAAATTGGCTATAATGCGACTGACGAACGGTGAATAATGTTTGGATAATGTGAACATTCTACTGAACGGGTACAGCGATTTTCTGTAATCGGTTTTCATAGCGCGAATATCTATAGCACGAGGTCGCAGTGGAACGCATGTACTGCATTATAGCAGGACGACCTTATAGAAGGAGAGAATAGGACCCGAGGGCACAGCTTTGGAGTAAAGGGATGACTGTTTATAATGGAGGGGAGGAGGAATTTCTTCATTCGGAGCATGGTGAAACTGTGGAATTCAATGCAACAGAAGGCAAAGAAGGCCAAGTCATTGACTATATATTAGACAGAGATAGATAGGTTCTTGATTAGAAAGGTGATCAAAGGTTGCAAGAAGAATGGGGTTGAGAAACATTTCCTGAAGAAGGGCTAATGCCCGAAACGTCGATTCTCCTGTTCCCTAGATGCTGCCTGACCTGCTGCGCTTTTCCAGCAACACATTTCCATCATTTGAGAAACATATCAACCAAGATTGAATGGGAGAGTCAACTTAATGGGCTGAATGGCCTAATTCTGCTCCTTATTCCTCTGGAATTATGGTCTCTTCTGCCAGAAAGACACTAACTGAAAACGACAGAGACATCCTGAACCAAAGCACAGGCCCTTGCTGCATAATGGCACTGTTCAGATCAAAGATCTAAATGACGTCTAATAACTTGATGTCTGCTGGACAGTTCATCAAATTGTTCACGTGGTGATGAACATCCACTTAGCACCAAGATATTGCAAGACCCAAAAATCCAACAGGAAAAAAATCAACAGCTCAGCCAGACTGAAAAAGAGGAATTCCAAACACAACTCAGAACCAATCTAGAAAATCTTCCTACTTCCAGCCATACATGTATACATGTGATATACACTTTCATATACCACCATACAGTACATGGTATACTGTTAAACATCACAACAGTAGGATCAACTAAAACCAGCAAAAGAGGTACTTGTCTCCAGAAAATCAGGTTTGAATATTAGAACATACAAAATAGAAAAGTACAGCACAGAACAGGCCCTTTGGCTCATGATGTTGTGCCGAGGATTAATCCTAATGTAGAATAAAATAACAACCTAACGACCCCTCAACTCACTGCTATCCATGTGCATGTACAGCAGTCGCTTAACTGTTCCTAATGACTCTGCTTCCACCACCACCGCTGGCAACGCATTCCATGCATTCGCAACCTTCCTCTGAAGTCTCCTCCAACCTTTCTCCTAATATCTTAAAACTATGACCCTCATGTCAGTCAATTCCACCCTGGAGAAAATATTGTAGCGACTGGCTCAATGACACTGATTCAGAAATATATGAGCTCCAAATAAAAAACAACCAGTTTCATTGCCCATATTGACAACTCAAGATTGCATGTCAAAAAGGCAACATTCCAACAAGTCAAGTTTGACATTCATCTAGGAAGAAAAAGGACAAGCCAAGGAAAAAACAAGCCGAATAGATCTGACAATGTGGATACTATCATGAAGGTCTTTTTGAAGTCACCTGTGTGATCTACATCACTAACCATCAACACCAGAATAAACATTCTCAACAACTGGTCAACTTTAAGTCCGTACTGGGAGCTGATACTCGACAGGTTATGACCTCTAGCCCCAGTTCATGGTGAACTACCATCGACTGGACAATCAAACTGAGAGAAAATTAAAAGCCCGTGGCCCAGACAGTGTTACACTGAAGGCCAGTAAAGATTTAAAAGCCGGTAGTTTTTGCTGACTTCAAGATTTTACTTATCTTTAAAAATGGGTGGATAATAAACTCCACCCCCACCTCCCATTTCAGGAATGCAACAGTTATAATTATCTTCAAGAGGATATATCATGTTGTGGGAACTAATAATGTACTTCCTTCATACCTATAGCAGGGAAAATCCTGACACACTCCTGTGAATTATGTACTTCCTGTGGTAGAGGGAATGCACTGAGCTGGTGTTGTTTTAGATCTTCTAGACAATTCAGACAAATCAAATCAGGATATTAACATGACCACAAGGAACACCTCATTCTATTCATTGACCTGACCAAAGCATTTGAATCAATAAATTCTGAGGCTCTGTGGATTGTGCTCCAGACATTTGCACATCAAAGAAACATCAATATAATCCTGCAACTGCTTTATAAAGATACAACTGCAACTCTTAAGGTGGGAGATCTGAAATAAACTCCTTCAAAATCCAAACACGAGTCAAGCAAGGCTGGATAGCCCCCAAGGCATTAACCATCAAATTGCAGTTCACCTCAAGCATCAAATGCCCTCTAGGCAGTTATACTAAATACGGCTTTGAAGAAAACCTCAGACAGCTCCTTGTCAAAACTAGTCTGACTAATACAGATGTACACAAACTACAGCACGGTGGCACAGTGGTTAGCACTGCTGCCTCACAGCGTCAGAGACCCGGGTTCAACTCCCGCCTCAGGCGACTGTCTGTGTGGAGTTTGTACATTCCCCCCGGGTGCTCCGGTTTCCTCCCACAGTCCAAAGATGTGCAGGCTAGGTGAATTGGCCATGTTAAATTGCCTGTAGTGTTAGGTGAAGGGCTAAATGTAGGGGAATGGGTCTGGGTGGGTTGCTCTTCGGAGGGTCAGTATGGACTTGTTGGGCTGAAGGGCCTGTTTCTACACTGTAAATAATCTAAAGTATCTAATCTAAAGTTTACAAATGGCTGCAGTGCACCAGATTTGGAAGATATTTCTAATTCTTTTTACAAGTAACTTTGCTAGCCTTTGAGTATTGCCAAAGCAAAACACATATCAACTCAAAATTAGTCAGACAAAATTCTGAAAAGACTATGAAATATGCTAATTACTTATCATAACTTGGCAATTCACTCATTCAAAATGAAACACTAAATAATATGATCAAATACCAAATTAGCTTTCTACAAGCCTTGACAGTGAGTGTTTGATGACAAAGACTTAAAAGACCTAGCATACAGAGCTCCTATATGGAGGTGAGGTCATGGATACGCTGCACATTCATGGCACGTAAGAGTGCATGAAGAATTCAATCAGCAATGGTTGTGTCTTATCCTCCAAATTCAAAGGGATGACCAGCAAACAACTCCTTCTGGAAGCCGGCAAAACGAAGCATTCAAGCACAAGTCCAGCAAAATCAACATTGCTTTTTGACCATCTTGACATCATCATCCCAATTAGGGTCCTGTTTATTTAATTTTCAAATGGCCAACATTCCGAGGACAAAAGACATGTTACAATGACATTCATATTTTCACCTTCAAATGGAGTACCAGTGACACTAATGATTAAGAGGAGCTTCCTACCAACCAGTCAAAATGGTGAGAACATGCATCATGTTTTAAGTTACAACAGCCGAAAGATGATGCATTGCAGTGGTACAAGAGGATAAAAACCAAAGTAAATCTTGCACTTTTGACCCCAATCCTTTTGGGACATGCTGTCCCATGAACCCAAAAGATCTACGGTTTGAGAATCGACATGTTCAGTCACATGAAGTCTCAAGGCAGAAACCTCAACCTCAGATTAATGCCACTTGTAAGTAGAGGGTGAGCCACCATCAAGAATGACTGCAGTGTCCTAGAAAAATTCAACGTGCAAAACACTTTCGGCTAATAGCAAAGCTTGTTTAAAAGTCAACCGAATATTCTCACAATGAAATTCTGCACTTGCTGATAGATATTTATAAACAGTAATACAAATGAATCAGAAAGGCAGCAGTACACAAATCTTCAATTATCTTTACAGGAATAAAATGTTTTAAGAGTTACAAAATTCTAAATATTTTGAAGAAGTTTCAATATCATGACATTTGTTCTTAATGACTGTCTCACCTCTTGGAGCACTAGACTTTTTTTTAAAAAGAGTAAATTGTTGTCTACACTTCAAAACAGTTTAGACCTTGCTTGTTCATTCTTTGCCAAACTCACCACTTTCATGTTTTAGTAATTCAAGATTGCATGAGTGTGGTGTAAAATTCCAAGCAGTGGAATGTGGTGAAACGGTTAAAAATTATGTCCCAATACATGTGTGAATTCAGACATTCAGAGCTAGGGAAGGTGCATTCATAAGATGATCAACCTGCCTCTTCGTAGGATATATGGAACAGTCCATCTTCCGCAGCTACACTGGCACCACCCCCCAACTTTTCCTCCGCTACATCGATGACTGTATCGGCGCTGCCTCGTGCTCCCACGAGGAGGTTGAACAGTTTATCCACTTTACCAACACCTTCCATCCCGACCTCAAATTCACCTGGACCGTCTCAGACTCCTCCCTCCCCTTCCTAGACCTTTCCATTTCTATCTCGGGTGACCGAATCAACACCGACATTTACTATAAACCAACAGACTTCCACAGCTACCTAGACTACACCTCCTCCCACCCTTTCCCCTGTAAAAACGCCATCCCATATTCCCAATTCCTTCGTCTCCG
>NW_025211880.1:9613-25000 GCF_004010195.1 Chiloscyllium plagiosum
CCCCACCTTGTCTCAGTCAAATCCCTCGAACTCAGCCCCGCCTTCCTAACCTGCAATCATATTCCTGACCTCTCCGCCCCCCACCCTACTCCAGCCTATCACCCTCACCTTGACCTCCCTCCACCTATCGCATTTCCAACACCCCTCCCCCAAGTCCCTCCTGCCTACCTTTTATCTTAGCCTGCTGGACACACTTTCCTCATTCCTGAAGAAGGGCTTATGCCCAAAACGTCGATTCTCCTGTTCCTTGGATGCTGCCTGACCTGCTGCGCTTTTCCAGCAACACATTTTCAGCTCTGATCTCCAGCATCTGCAGCCCTCACTTTCTCCTCCAAACAGATCAAGGATCAACCTGCACATCCTTCCAACATACATAGCAGGTGTTGAAAAGTGGGAGAAATTCATGGCCAGTTACATAATCGAAGGAAAGTTGGAGCCTCTAACATTGCTACTCATAGCTCCAGATTATAACATGCACAGTTCCTGAGGATTGGATCTGAGCTCAAAGCAGAGTTTAATACATGAACCAACTAAAGTTTGGAGTCAGAACCAGGCAGGTCTTGTCCTACCCATCATGCAGTGGTTTAGACCAGCATGAGCTGCCTAATGAATAATCCAAATGATACATATATAGGATGAACAAACTGGACCTAGTACTTATCCCCAGGGAATGCCATTTCCAGCACTCATTTAATGAACACAGCATCCACTTGTCCTAACTCTGTCATGTTCATTAACCAGTTTTCTATCCATATCATTACATATCATCTGGTACTCTGATTAATCTTTATTAACAACCTTCTTATAAGACACTGATCAAAAATATTCTAAAAACCCATTTGCAGATCAGTTACTTTATTCCCTATATCCAGCCTTTTCGTTACATCTTCAAAATGCTAATAAAGTTTGTTAAGCACAGACTGCATTTAAAAATTCGTAACAAGTACAAAAATTATTAGAGAAGTTTAGCAGGTCTGGCAGCATCTATGGAGTTAAAGTTTCCAGTCCAGTGACCCTTCTCCTGAGGGTCTGATCGACTGCCACATCTGCTGAGTTTCTCAAGCAATTTCTGTCTGTTTCAGATTTTCAGCATCTGCCATTCCTTGTTTTATTTTCAAAAAAAAATATTCCATGCTGGCTACTGTTGATTAACCGAAGATTTCTTAAATTATAAATTTTATAGTGAATTAAGGACAACAGGATGTCATTCAGAAATAATATTAGACTAACTAGCTTATAGCACTCCTCTTGAATATATAAATTGTCATAGGACTGGAGAAAAGCTAATGTGACACACTTCTCAATTAATTCAGGACTGAAATACTGTGGCCACAGCCTCTGAAATTTGCTCCTGACGCTGTCTGGCTTGCTGCATTCTTCCAGCCTCCTGCTTGTCTACTTTAGATTTCTTTCAGCAGCACAAGCTGCTTAATAATTTGAGGCATACTGCATTTTCAAAAGCCATTCTTTTTTCACAACAGCACTACCAACTGTTCAGATTGTGCTTGGGAACGCCTATTCTTGTTTCCACCATCCATCACACAACATCACCACCATAATTTCAACCTTCACAATTATGCTTCCCCATCGTTACTGAGCAATCTATCTTTTTAAGTATTATTTTACAAGCATGAAGTTTATCATAATACTAAAGAATGGAGCCAATTCCATTTCAGAAAACCATCCATACAAAATGCTGCCATGCTAATTGCCTCCAATATTCTAATGATATAGTGTTAATGGAAAACTTTACTAACAGTATCACCAACACATTTTATTCTGTGCTATTTGAAAATGTTAAAACCAGGAATTAAAGTGCGCAGTTATATCGAAGTCTAAGCCATGTTCCTGATGTAGCAGCTACACCATCTCTCTCCATCTAGATATAATAATGCTTCTAATTGTCCAATCCATAATACTCTATCCTGGTTCCAGTTTACTGAAACATCGCCCTTTTTTCTTTCCTGAATTTTGGTCACTATTTTTGGTATCCTTTAGCCTTTCTACAAGAAAGTCTCTCAGGTTGCACTCTCACTTTGGAGTTAGTATTTTGTAAGTTCAAGTTCAAAGTCCAAGTCCAGATTCATTGAGCACAATCCAGGCTGCATTTTAGTACAGCACTGCTCAGTCAGTACTCTTCTGGAAAAGATCACTTGACACTTACTGACAAAGAGCTTAAGTGCTTTAACCAGTATTCCTGGCCAATATGTACCTGTCAATTGATATCACAAAACAGACTTTTTTTTGTATCCTTTCTTGGGATTGGAATGTCATTGCAATATACAGCTTTGATTGCTCATCCCCAACTACCTTTGAACAGATGGTGGTGACTTGCCTTCTAGATCCACCGACAATGCTACTGGGGAGGCAGGACAAGATTTCTGGCTCAATGACAGTAAAGGAACAGTGATACATTACTCGAAGTCAACACTGTGTGACATAAACTTGCCGATTGCCGTGTTTGTTCCGATACATGTTGCAGGCTTAGAGATTGATGCAGTTTGTATATGGTGCATATACTGCATTGACTAATTCATAGTCGAAGAGTGTGGTGCTGGGCAAAAGCCATTAAAGTCGATCCTCCTGCTCCTTGGATGCTGCCTGACCTATTGTGCTTTTCCAGCACCACACTCTCGACTTTGATCTCCAGTACTTGCAGTCCTCACTTTCTCCTTATTGACTAATTCATACCTCGTTGTCTAAATTAATGGGACCTTTATGTCTATGAAATGCTTACCAGTTTTTCCACATTTTAATAGTGACTACAACTCCATTTCAAAAGTATGTCATGAATATCGAAGGATTTTAGGACATCTTATGCTCATGGAAGACACAATATGAATCCAATCCCTACTCGGGGTCTCAGCATCTCAAAGCTGCTTAATTATTTTCCCTACAATATTTTCTTATCATTTACTTCAGCCAAGCCTCATTCTTTAGTCTGAAAGCTTAATGATCTTGCACGTTTTTTTCCCGGTCCCTTTTTCAGTCACTGTCCTAGTCATTTAGGGCAATTAAGACCCAAATAAGTACACTGCTGTGGGCCTGGAGTCACATGTAGGCCAAACCAGGGAACAATGACAGTTTCATTTCCTAAAATACATCGATGAACCAGATGGGTTTTTTCCAAAACAATCAACAACAGTTCCATGATCATCATTAGACTCTTAGTTCCAAATTTTTAATGAATTCAAATTCCACCCAGTGTCATGGCAGGTTTTGAACCCAGGTCCACAGCATGTTGCTAGGGTAGAGGTCAACAGTTGAGTGATATTTCCTCTAGATCATTACATTTGGGGGAAGACAATGTCCTTTATAAGACTTACAAGGATTCTATGAAACACAGGCCACAATTCTGACTAATATACTTAACTTTCCACAAGTTGTTGCAACCTTTCTGTGACATGACTTGCTGGATAATATCTCATACATGCAAACAAACGTTGTTTATTGTTTCAATACTGTCAAAAAAATGAATATTTATTACTGCAAAACCTTTATTTGAATGCCAATATTTGTTATGTATTTTACTTTATTGACACCTGAATGAAAATCAGGCAGAAAAACATTGCTAAACTATGGACAAAACATAACCTCTATTTAATTTGAACCCTTCTTTCTTCAAAGCCTTTCTTTGGTAGTCTATCAAAATGGCATCTGTTGTGCTTAAGACTGCAAATATTGTAGTTGCCTTGCTATCTCATATCCCACTGGTGATCTTAAAGATAACATAGAACAATACAGACAGAACAGGCCCTTCAGCCCACGATGTTGTGCCGAACCTTTGCCTTAGCTTAAGCACCCATCCATGTACCTATCCAATTGCCGCTTAAAGGTCACCAGTGATTCTGACTCTGCCACTCCCAAAGGCAGCGCATTCCATGCCCCCACCACTCTCTGGGTAAAGAAACTACCCCTGACATCCCCCCATACCTTCCACCCTTCACTTAAATTTATGTCCTCTTGTAACATTTTGTTGTACCCGGGGGAAAAAGTCTCTGACTGTCTACTCTATCTATTCCCCTGATCATCTTATAAACCTCTATCAAGTCACCTCTCATCCTTCAATGAGAAAAGGCCTAGCACTCTCAACCTATCCTCGTACGACCTATTCTCCATTCCAGGCAATATCCTGGTAAATCTCAAATACAAAAAAAAGACAAAAGAATTGGTTCAGTCAATAAACTTTTTTTCTGGCATAGGATGTGGCCCAGGCTAGCTATGCCAGCATTTACTACTCATTGCCACTACCTTCCTCATGGCAGTTGGGAATCATAAAGAGCATGAAAGCATCCACTTGAGGTTTTCATGGTAAGGTGCAGACCTACGGTACAAGTTCAAATTTTAAAATTCTTGATATCATGCAAACTATGAGCAAAGATTGTCGTTGGTGAGGAGCAAGAGGCCTAATTACATGTATTATATGCATTAGCACCCTAATTATTACAGCAGCTCACCTCGTTAATATGCAGCTTCCCTTTCTCCCACCTGCAGAATAGAAACTAGACAGTAACAAGACCTGGCATGACAGTCAGATTGGTAACTATTTGCCCCTCCAGTTCCCCCTCAATCACCATTACGTCAGGCAAACTACAGGGCTGTGACCACACAAACCACTTCTCCATCAGACTACAAAAACAGGGTAACAATTTTCCTCTGTCCAACATGTCTGGGACAACTGACAGGAACTGCGCAGGAAAGCTGTGGACTATTTGTGCTTTACAGGGTACATGGCTGGCCTTAAAAGATTGCACCGATGCCAGGAAGCCTGGAAAGATTTGGCAGTGGAAAAATACAACGGACATAGGTGTAGAACAGAGGCATGGTGCATAGCTCATGAAGCAAGTTCAGAAGATAGTGTGAGAAAAACCACTACGGCTCAGAGAAACCCTCCACAAAACTCACCAAAATGAGCTGATTTCTAATAAGATTCAGTTTGTAGGATCAAGAAAAGGTCATTCACCCCTTGAACCTGTGCCACCCATGAATGTGGCCTTACTTGTGATAAAGAATAACATTTTGTTCACTGCTTCTCGATTACATTATGCAACCATGAACCTTTTTTTTTTATGATGCACATGCCACCAAATTCCTTTGCACTCCACACCATTAAAGAAATACTCTGAACTTTTCCAGATCCAAAGTTAATGAGCTCATACTTCCCCACACTGGTCAATCTGTCGAATTTGTGCCAACTCATTTTGCCCCACATAGTCATACATTGTTTTTGTTCAATTACTGCAGAACAGTGACACTGACAACAAATAAACAAAATTACAGAATTCAATCACCCACATATAAAACATCCAGAATTACCTGGAATAAAAAAAGAGTTCAGCTTTTTTCACTGGCAAGAGTCGTCATCAAAACCTTGGGTGGTGGGGGAAGAGGGGGCTTGCCTTCTTTTGCCTTGTGTCATTGCTTTACACCATCCTCAATTTAATCGGCTGAAACAAACTATATCGAGTATTTGTCGGGTGGATGTAATGTTCATCACGTTGAGATGCCAGTTACTGTAAGTACATTAGGTTGGAATTTACCTGCAAGACTGTCCTGATCTCCCGTTGCTGGCTCCGAGAAACCCTCGACGGTTGGAGATCCGATTGCCTGACCGAGACAGGCGGTGGGAATGCAAAAAAGAATACTCAGAGAGAAGAACACGCATCGGTTCCAATCCATCCTCAGCGACAGCCGACCGAGAACCCTGCAAGAAGTAGCGCGCAAATAAAAGGCCATGAATATGAAAAGGTATAAACTCCCAGCAAGAAGCAGTCGTTCAGTACATGCCAGCTGGAGTGAGCTTAGGAAGAGGTGAATGCTAAAAATGCAGCAATTGTTACATTGCAGCAAGTAACCAGTGAATGGAACGTGCCTTTATTGAGTCACAATCCGGTCGAATGTTGTCCGGATCATCCCGGGTTCCAGAGCAAAGCCGCGGGCGAGGCGCCGCTTCCGCAACAGCATCAACAACATTCAGCAGAAAGCCGTTCAAATCTTCCCCACTACCACCACCAACGTGCTGCCGTCGACCGGCTGGTTGAAGCACCGACTCAAAACCTCTAACTTCCCCCCACCCCTTCCGAAACGATTGCAGAGACCTTCGCTTTAAAAACAAATACTCGTGCTCCTCACCTTCAAAGAAAGAAACAAACTGAGCGGCACTTTTGCGATGGGTTCCAGCTCCGTATTTATTCTGTGCGCGGATCCTCACACCAGAACTTCAAGCAGGGTCGTCATGTGCGGGGAGTTAATGGTTGGTAAGAATTTGAAGCTGCATCGATCCGGGGAGCGAAGATCTCCCGGTGAGCAGCCGGGATCCCGAAGTCGCAGGCACTCGGAGTCAGTCAGTCCGAGAGCCGCAGGAAACTCCTCCTCACACCCTCCAACTGTGAACTACAGAATCCGCTTCTCCCCCACCCACCTACCTACCCCCCCGACACATGCAGCATCTTAGACAGCGTCTCGTCGCCTTCGCTCTCAGCAGAAACTTTATCTGACAAGTAGGTTCCTCCTCCCCCTAGCTCTGCGGCAGCATCATTACTTTCCCTATCCGATTTCTTGGAGTGGAAGTGTTGGAGGGAGGGTGGGTGGTTGGAGGAAGTCAGTGTGCAAATATGTGACATCAGCAGAGGCTGGACGCAGTGCAGCTGCGTGGCGCTGCGGCTCTGTCTGCACGGAATCCTAGCGTTCTTGTGAAAGTGAGAGGCAGTGTGTGAGGGAGCACCGCTTCTGCGGTTGCAACCCCCTCGGGATTGTCGAGAAGGAAGGCTGGTGAAGGTACTGCTTCAGCGTGGGGTGGGGGGACCGGTGAGTGCCAGGAAGTGTTCAGAACTCGCCGCAGAAACATCGGATTCTTGCCCCTCCTCACCTCTCGCCATTGGTTGCTTTGTCACAACATGGCAGCAGCCTATTGGTAAAGCCGGGGATCACTAGAAGCCGGGAGCAGAACCTGGTGCGAAAGATCTTCACGCAGTTTCTTCATGCGCCGCTCTGGGATCTGACTTGCAGTCGTTTCCCGATGACTCATAGCTCCTGGAATGGTTGTTTCCTCAGCTGCAGGAAATACGGAAAAGCAGAATCTCGAAGGAATTCTTTGTTGTGTTGGTGTGCATGCATGCGTCTCGTATGCGGTGTATAGTTTGGAAATAACAATCAACCTGAGCAATGTTATGACAATCAGCATTGCAGCATGTGTTACAATTCACCGTAGGTTCTGGTAATACAACTTTATGTTTTGCAGAATATTCTTTGCCTTCAGAACACTATCTGTTGAATTAATTTGACTTTAGATCAATATATAATTTTCAATATCCACAAAAGTCATATTGAAGGAACACAGCCAACATTCAAGTTTTGGTGTATTTTATACACTTGTTAGCATCCTTCCATCTAGGAAAGCTGATGGCCTGCAGGAAACAATTCATAGATGATAGGAACAGGGGTAAGTCAATCATCCCTTGAATCATGCCCGCCATTCAATATGATCATGACAGACCAAACCAACTAAGAAACTGTTCCCACTCTCTCCCAATACTTTTTGATTCTTTTAGCCTTAAGAACTATATCTAACACTTTGAAAACATTCAATGTTTTTGGGACAACCATTTTCTGTGGCAGAGGATCATTTTCAGTGATTATGACATTGAGTATAGGAGCTGGGATGTTATGTTGCAGCTGTACAGGACATTGGTGAGGCCACTTTTGAAAAGCTGCATACAATTCTGGTCACCTTTCTACAAGAAAGATGTTGTTAACCTTGAGAGGATGCAGAGAAAAATTGCAAGGATTTGCCCAGACTGGAGGCTTTGAACAAAAGGGAGAGGCTGAATAGACTGGGGCTTTTTTTCTCTGGAGGGTCTGAGGCTAAGGTGACCTTATAGACTTTGATCAAATCATGAGGGGCATGGATAGGGTGAATAGCCAAGGTAACGTTCTGTGGTGAGGGAGTACAAAACCAGAGGACATATGTTTAAGGTGAGAGGGAAAAGATTTAAAAAGGACCTGAGGGTTAGCATTTTCATGCAGAAAATGGTGTGTGCCTGGAATGAGCTGCCACAAGAAGTGATGGAGGCTGGTACAATTACAACATTTAAAACGCATTTCGACAGATATATGAATAGGAATGGTTTAGAGGATTAAAAGCCAAATGCTGGTTAATTGGATGAGGTCAGATTGGGATGTCTGGTTGGCGTGGATGAGTAGGACCAAAAGGTCTGTTTCCATGCTGTATGACTCTATCTTAGTCCTCAGTGTTCTACCTTGTTTCCATAAACTGTCTCCCGTGGTTATGGACTGCCCGGCCTTTGGAAGCATCCTGTGTTTACGTTGCCTCCTCTTGTTAGAAATTTATAGGTTTTGTTTGAGATTTCCCTCAATTTTCTGAAGTCCAGCGAATATAGTCATAACTGATCCAGTCACTCTTCATACCTCGATCCTGCCAGCCAGAAATTAATCTGGTAATTTTTTTGTACACTCCCTCCATAGCCAGAATATCATTCTCCGAGTAGGAGACCAAAACTGGACACAATACTCCAGGTATAGCTGACCAAGCCCTGTACAATTGCAGCAAGGTATTCCTGTTCCTGTGCTCACTTTCTCACTATGAAGGCCAACTTACCATTCACCTTCTTCACTGCCTGCTGCACCTGCATGTTTACTTTCAGTGACTGGTATACATGGACATCCAGGTCTCATTGTACCTCCCCCTCTCCCAATCTATCACCAGTCAGATAATAACCTACCTTCCTGTTTTTCTATCAAAGTGGATAACCTCACATTTATCTATGTAATATTTCATCTGGCATACATTTGCCCACTTACTGCAAATTATACTGAAGCATCTCTGCATCCTCCACACAGCTCACCTTTCCATCCAGCTTTGTGTCAGCTGCAAACTTAGAGATGTTACATTTAATTCCCTTACCTGAATCATTAATATATACAGTGAATGGCTGCAGTCCAAGCACTGATCCTTTTGGTACATCCACAAGTCACTGCCTAACACTCAGAAAATGGCCTGCTAATTCATACTGTTTGTTTCCTGGCTGACAACCAGTTCTCCATCCATGTCAGTACACTACCCTCATGTTTTAATTTTACATGCTAATCTCTTACATGGGACCTTATTGAAAGCCTTCTGAGCGTCCAAGTAAACCAGATCCATTGGCTCCCCCTTACTGACTCTATTAGTTACATCCTTAAAAAATTCCGGTAGATTTGTCAAGCACAATCTCCTCATAAATCCATGCTGACTCTGTCCAATGCTGTCAGATGGGGGAATGCTCTTGGCCCACCTTTACTAATGACTGAAGATTCCTGAAGAAGGGCTCATGCCCAAAACGTCAATTCTCCTGCTCCATGGATGCTGCCTGACCTGCTGCGCTTCCAGCAACACATTTTCAGCAGTAATGACTGAAGAGGTCAATCCTTGAAAGAAAGGTTCTGCCAAAAGTGCTAGACATGCTTATTGAGTATCATTAGTGGGGTTTTTTAAACTGATACTGTGGTTGGAGAAATAGCAAAGAGTCCTGTGTTATATTCAAGACAACATTACTTGATTTTTGAATTCCTCTCATTTGCAAAGCCAAATTATGCATATACGTGAACAGAGGTTACCAGATATGTTTTCCAGAAAGCAAGCAATCTTTTAGTTGTAAAAAACAGCCACAAGTGAAGACTCTCCCACACGTGCCCATTGCTATTTAAATATAACCAGATTAATCATTCAGCTTTGAAATTTAAGTAGTTCCACTCTGTTGTGTTTCAGTTCCTTGGATCACTCCCTTTTAAGAACATATGGATTTTAGAAATAGGAGTGATAGTAGGCCATTTGACCACTCAAGCCTACTCTGTCATCCAACAAGATCATAGCTGAAGTGATTGTGAGTTTAAATTAGCTTTAATGCCTGGAGGCAGGGTTTATTTTTCCATTTTAAGGTTGTACAAAACTTATGGAAAGGGCTTCCATAGTTCCTGAAGAAATTGCTGAAGCAGTCTGTGACTGCATGTGTTAAGTCCTGGACAACACTAAGGCTTGCGCCACACAAGAGCCAAGGAATAATCATTTACAATAAGAGATTCTTAATATTCAAAACCATGACCATTATTGAATCCCCCAGAATCAATACTTTGAAGATTCTGTTAACGAGAAAATTGACTGGACCAGGCAGATTTATTTAAAAGGGAATGGAGTATAAAAAAGGAAGGTTTTGCTAAACCTATACAAGTCATTAGTCAATCTGCAGTTGGAATAGTGTGAATAGTTTTGGCCAACTTATCTAAGGAAAGACATACTGGCAGTGCAATCTGTCCAGAGAAGATTGACTCAGTATATAATGGTATGGTGGGACTGACTAATGAGGAGTGATTGAGTAGGTTGGGCCATAGTCATTGGCATTTAAAAGAATGAGAGGCAATTTTAATGGAACATACACAATTATTTGGAGAATTGACAGGATTATATGTGGAAATGTTGTTTATTCTATTGAGAGAATCTAGGACTGGAAGGCATCATCTCAGAATAAGGAGTCACACATTTAAGACAGAGATAGGAATTTTTTTCTCAGAAAGTAGTAAACTTGTGAAATTGTTTACACATGAGGCTGGTCGTTAAGTATATTCAAGGCTGAGATGAACAGATTTTTGATCAGTGGGGGAATTAAATGGTTAAGGACAAAGCACAGGAAAGTGGATTGGAGAATTATCAGATCTTGTGGGTAAATCACCATAAGTTACGTTTATTTTGGCTATTTATTAAGAAATCTCTTAGACAACCAATTACTGAAACAATGATTTAAACCTTATTGCATTTAGCGACCAAAATAAGAACCCCTCAAGTAAGCAAATTAAGCCTCACAACACAACTTGGCTATTACCTGATTAATATGGTGAAAGTTAGCTTCAATTCCGCCAACAATGTCCATCTCTGGAATTGTCTAGGATTCAATCCTTGTGTAGTGTTGTTCTTCAAAGTTCTGCTGCTGAATTGTTCTGGTGTTGGATTCTTCCGCATTTTTCTCTCTTTAAAGTTTGTAGTGTGACATTATTGATGATTCAATAGATTATTTCATCCCCAGCATTGATTACATTTCTGGAGAGCTCAAGTCTATAGCTTGCCTTCTAATTAGAAGTAGCTCCCCTCTTCCTTGTTATATTCAGCCTTAATGGTTTGTTTGAAACAACCTGTCCTGAAATTACCCCTTTAATTCAGGATATTCCTTCTGCAGCCTATTTGCCCATTTGTCACAAGGCAGCAGATTATCAAGCAGTGTCACCTCTTCATTCCCAGGAAATAGCTTGTTTATGTTGCTTTGATTCCTTCATCCCAGGGTTGGTTAAACAGCATGTTGCTTTTAATTCCTTTCTCTTGGGAAATAATTCCATTCATCTTGGGAAATAACTTATTCCAGAAAGTTATTGCTGATTCTTTCAGTCCATGAATGTATTAAAGTTCTGAAGTTTACATTGTCACAAAGATCAGCCGTGATCTCATTGAATGAGGGAGCAGACTCAATGGGTTGAATGACCTACTTCTGCTCCTGTTCTTATGGCCTTATAAATATTATATTCTTGAAGTCTCCAGTGGTATATGTAATAGCGGAAGCATCTACAAGAACAGTCTACCCGAATTCGGGTATTCTGCGGTATGGGACTCTCTCTCAACTCTTAAAAGTTTTCCATCTACAAAACACAAGTCAGAAGCATGTTTGAACATTCTAAACTTCTGTCAATGAATGCAGTTCCAATAAGACCCAAAAGATTTAATGGTATCAAGGACAAAGCACTCAGCTTGACTGGCACTCAGTGTATCACCTGAAACAATCTTGGCTTCCAACATCAGCAACAGTGCTTACCTTCTGCAAAACTTATATAAATGATTTGAATATAAGAGGTTTGCAGATGACATCAAAATTCGAGGTGTAATGGACAGCAAAGAAGGTTATCTCAGATTACAATGGGATTTTGACCACATGGGCCAATGGGTTGAGAAGTGGCAGATGGAGTTTAATTCAGATAAATGCGAAGTGCTGCATTTTGGGAAAGCAAATCTTAGCAGGACTTAGACACTTAATGGTAAGGTCCTAGGGAATGTTGCTGAACAAAGAGACCTTGGAATGCAGGTTCGTATCTCCTTGAAAGTAGAGTCGCAGGTAGATAAGATAGTGAAGGCGGCGTTTGGTATGCTTTCCTTTATTGGTCAGAGTATTGAATATAGGAGTTGGGAGGTCATGTTGCGGTTGTACAGGACGTTGACTCGGCTACTGTTGGAATATTGCATGCAGTTCTGGTCTTCTTACTATCAGTAGGATGTTGTGAGACTTGAAAAGGTTCAGAAAAGATTTACAAGGATGTTGTCAAGGTGGAGGATTTGAGCTATAGGGAGCGGCTGAATAGACTGGGGCTGTTTTCCCTGGAGTGTTGGAGGCTGAGGGGTGACCTTATAGAGGTTTATAAAATCATGAAGGGTATGGATAGGGTAAATAGATAAAGTCTTTTCCCTGGGGTGGGAGAGTCCAGAACTAGAGGGCCAAGGTTTAGGATGAGAGGGAAAAAATATAAAAGAGACCAATGGGGCAACTTTTTCACACAGAGGGTGATGCATGTGTGGAATGAGCTGCCAGAGGAAGTGGTGGAGGCTGTTACAATTACAGCATTTAAAAGTCATCTGGATAGGTAGATAAATAGGAAGGATTTGGAGGGATATGGACCGGGTGTTGGCAAGTGGGACTAGATTGTGTTGGGATATCTGGTCGGCATGGATGAGTTGGAGAAAGGGTCTGTTTCTGTGCTGCACATCTCTATGACTCGATGATGATGACTAAATACCCAGTTGCATCTTAGCAAGGCTTCTTTGACAGCACTTTCTACACGAGTAACTGCTACTGTCTACTATGAAGATGAACTGTAGAAGATTGGAAACACCATCACCTGTAAGTTTCTTTTCAAGTTATGACCATCCTGACTTGGAACTAGATTGGTGCTGCTTCTTCATCAGTAGATGAAAATCCAGGAAATTCATGCATTGCAGCACTCCATGGTAGCTTAATCACACAAACTGCAAAGTCTGAAGAAGACTGTTCCCCACCATTTTCCCAAAGACCAATAAATATTGGCATTGACAGGAATGCTCACATCTTGTCAGTGAACAAAAATGTGTTGGTGATACAATTTGTAGAATACACCAAGTTCTAAGTCTGTGGTTCATACGTTCATAAGATATTAGCAGAATTAGGCTATTCAGCCCATCGAGTCCGTTCCACCTTTCCATCAAGGCTGATATGCTCCTCACCCACATTTTCCTGCCTTTTCTGCGTAAACCTTCAACCCATTACCAATTTAAAAACCTGTCTAACTCCTCCTTAAGTTTATTCACTGTCCCAGCATCCACTGCACTTTGGAATGGCAAATTTCACAGATTCACAACCCTTTGGGAGAAGTAGTTTCTCCTCAACTCTGTTTTAAATTTGCTACCCCTTATCTTAAGACTATGACCTCTGGTCCTAGCATGCCCCACAATAGGAAGAAACTGCTCCACATCTATTTTATCATCTTGAATACCTCAATTTGATTTCCTTTCATTCTTCGAAATTCCAGAGAGTGTATTCCTAAACTGTTCAATCTCTCTTCATACAACAAATCCTTAATCTCTGGAATCAATAGTGAACTTCCTCTGAACTGCCTCCAATGCCACTACATCTTTCCTCAAATAAGGGGCCCAAAACTGCACACAATACTCCAGGTGCAGTCTCACCAATGCCTTGTATAGTTGCAACAATACCTCCTTACCTTTATATTGTATTCTTTTAGCTATAAAAGCCAATATTCCATTCACTTTCTTTATTATCTGCTGTACCTGCATGGTAGTTTGCTGTGATTCATGAATGAGGACACCCAGATCCCTCTGCATCAGAGCACACTGAAGTCTCTCCCCATTTAGATAATAGGGGCTCCTTCCAATTTCTCTGACCATATTGCATGACCTCACACTCATCCACATTCAACTCCATCTGCCACATTTTAGCCCACTCTCCTAACATATCTGTATCCATTTGTAAGGTTCTTCATTCCCCGTTGCAATTTATCATCCCACATATTTTTGTGTCGTCCGCAAATTTGTCGAGCCTTCTATCCCTATATCCAATTTGTTAATGTAGATTGTAAATAGCTGGGGACCAAGGACCGAACCTTGTGGCACCCCATTAGTTATTTCTTGTCATCCAGAAAAACACCCATTTATCCAAACTATTTGTCTTCTGTCCATCAGCCAATCATCTATCCAAGCTAATAAATTATCCCTAACCCCATATGATCCAACCTTGTGAATTAACCTTTTGTGTGGAACCTTGACCAATGCCTTCCAGCATATTATAGCATATTTTCCTCCACATTAGTTTGTATCTCCATCAAATAAAATCTGTAAAATTTAAGTATTACTTGCCTAAAATATACAGAATACTATTTTGTGCACTGTACAGAAGTGTTATAAGCATAATGGAGTGAATAATACTGGCACCAAACAATCCCTTTCAATAGTTTTGAAATGTATTCTTTCATGCAATCTGGATATTGCTGACAAGACCAGCTTTTCTTCCCCAACCCGAACTGCCTTTAAATTGTGTGGCTTGTTATGCCATTTCAGAAGGTATTTCAGAGGTGAATGATACTATAGTAGATCTAGACTCACATGTACAGCCGATTAGGTAAGAACAGCAGATTCCTTTTCCTAAAGGATATTGGTGTATCAGATGGTCTTTAATGGTCAACTTGTTCTCAATTCCCGAATTCATTGTTGGTAATTACTCACAAATGAGTATGATTGTACACCTAGTGTCATTCCATGTCACTGGTCATGGGTTTTTGTGGCTCCTTCTGATAAGCCCTGACCTAGAGCCACATCTCTGACCACACATGTGACCAGTGTTTCCAGGGGGTGGAAATGGTCCTTTCCCTTGGGAACATTCTTTCTCTGGTTCCTTTTCTATATTTCCTCTATTTCTTCATACAGGAACTTCCTCCAAGTCAGTTTCTTCTGAATAAGGATTTCTCACGCATTGACATCCATGTTGCATTTCTTAAGGAAGCCTTCAAGGGGTCTTTGAAATGCTTCCTCTGACCTCCTCTCATTCGAGCGCTTTCCTTGAGCTGGGTGATGATTTGCTTTGATAGTCAGAACTCAGGCATCCTAAATATGTGACCGCCCCAGCAGAGTTGGTTTTCAATGATGGTGGTCTTGATGCTACTGCAATTGGCTGCTTCAAGGACGCTAATGTTAGAATGCCTGTCATCCCAGCTAATGCAGCCAGTGCATCTCAAACAGTTTTGATAGTATTTCTTAATAGTCTTGAGGTGGCATCTACACATTTCAGAGCCATACAGAAGAGTCAGAAG
>NW_025211881.1:0-1828 GCF_004010195.1 Chiloscyllium plagiosum
TGTAAACTAGAATAGAGAACACTTATTCTAGACACAACGTCATTTGACCCATGACCCAGACCACATCTTCAGCGCGAGCCTCCCCAGCTAGCAAAATAACACATGTCTCATCGCCCCCATATGACCATATAACTCCCCCACCAGCTTCTCAGTTTGGCAACATCAATCTCCCGATTAAATTCTACTATAAACTGTTGGTCTCTTATCAGTTAGTTCATTTGAGCTAGCACGATGGAAATGGCTTCAAATGAGGAAAGCACTCATATGGAGATAGTTAATGGGAAGGGTTGGATTCAGAGTTTCGCCAAGTTATTTTCCAGAACCGGCACTATGAAGCGAACCAGTCATAGTGGAAACCACAGGGCGACAGTGTAAATGATTGAACAATTTTCAAATGCAACTATAGATTGACATAAATAGAATCTTTACATTTGTATAAGAAACTTTCTGTACCAAGCAGTTTTCCAATGATTAGTGTTGCCACATGTATCAATAATTTAACCGCAACAGAGTTTATTACAAACCTAGTTAATATCAATATTCCAAAGAACACAAGTACAAATCTAACTATGGTTGTTTCAAAATTTGAAATTAGTTTAAAATAAAACTAAAGAAGCACTTCTTAAAAATCAGCTAATTAAATTAATACATCAGTAAGAGAGATTGTAAAGCCATCAATATTTCATTATCATCCCAGTGGTTAAGTGATGTACAGAGACAAAATATAAATTGCTGGAAAAGCTCAGCAGGTTAGGCAGCATCTGTTCCAGCAATTTCTATTTTTGTTTCTGATTTACAGCATCTGCAATTCTTTCAGATTTTAGCTGAATTGTGTATTTTAGGGTAGGAAGGTTTTATTCTTGTACCAAAACTAACTGGTGGAATCCTACTGTACTCTGAAACCATTAGGCTGCAGAAACTCACTATCAGCTGTTCAAGAAGAAAAACCATCCTCACTTTTCTAATGGCAACTGGTTTGGTAATAAGCAATATCCCTGGTGGCAATTTTCACATCCCAAGAATTAAAAATTAAAAATGCTTTATGGGAGATCCAACATGGCAGCAATCTGAGTAGATCTGCCTTGCTGATCTCTGCAACCCAGCCCAGCAGTGATGATAGTTTTCCACCCCCCACCTTACCTTTGTTTGGAGAAAATTGGTGTTAAACGGTTGTGAAGCCGTTTAAATCCATTTGCAGTGGAGCCTTGATTGTCTGAGCGAGACGGGCAGGGAGCTTGGGTGGCTGGAAACAAGTGGTACTCCATGAGTGCTGGCTGTCCAAGTGTCTCTCGATTATCCGGCAATTCACGTCATAGTTGCTGGTTAGCCGATGGCTGATTGAGTGCCGGTTATCGAACATCTCTCGGTTATCCAGCGATGTTCGCCATAATCCTGGTTAGCTGATAACTGAATGCTGGGTTGCTTGGTTCTCTTTTTACAGGGCCTTGGGATCTTGTTTGGATGGTCCAGGATTCAGATGATTGATGTTCAGATAGCCGAGGTTCTACTGTAAATCTTTTTTGAGTGAGCGAGGATGATGAAAGGAAAGCATACAGCCAAGCTCCAACACACAGGTCACTCGCCGAAGGCATCGGGCGGGCCCATGACTCCGGATGCGGATGCAGCTGCAACTCCCTCAGCAGCTGAGAAAGAGGTACCTGTGCAGCAGAACACCACTGAACAACTCGTGGTGATCCGAGGGATGATCAAGGAGTTGATGGAAGACAACCGTAATCGGCTGGATCTGATCTCGGTCATGCTACAAAAACATGAGAAGAAGTTGGAAGGGCTCAGGAAACGAATTGAAGAGGCTGAGCGGTGAACCGCG
>NW_025211881.1:14158-25000 GCF_004010195.1 Chiloscyllium plagiosum
TGTGAAGAACATGACTGGGGAAAGGGTTGAATCTTCACTGTACTAAATGCAAACTTTGATGCAAATACTTTGTCACATTCTTTTGTATATTTTAAATGAGTGCCTAATTACATAAACATAAACATTTATCAGGATAGGTTTAAATTCTGAGACCTGACTTGGATGGTAATACTGTCAGCTGAGATCGAAGCAATTGGACCTGTCCACACAAAGCTACAACTGCTGATCAAGAATGGGAATAGCAGCAAGAAATGTTGTGACAGTAATCCTGTCCGCTGTTAAATCAGCAAAACGAGCACGAAACTCTGCAGAATACATGAAGCTATAATTAAATTAATCAGTTTATTTTGAATTTAAATACAGTGAACTATATGGAAGCACACCAAAAGTAACTGTTCTGAACTGTCAACAATGAACGCAAAATAACTTTCTTTAACGTTCAGGTAAACTGTTGGGGACATTTGGCACAAAATATCACAATGATTTCTAACCAATGCAATGAATAATGATCCGAACTGGAAACGGGTTTGTGCATTCCAGTGAGATGTGAAATAGGCAAAGAACTGCAGGTGCTGAAGATCAGGGTCGCAGAGTGTGGTGCTGGAAAAACAAAGCTGGTCAAGCAGTATCCCAGGAGCAAGGGATGGAATGTTTCGAACATGAGCTCTTCAGCAGGAAGAAGTTATGATCGAAACGTCATTCTGCTGCTCCTCGGATGCTGCCTGACAGGCTGTGCTTTTCCAGCACCATATTCTTCGACAATGAAGTGTTCAGTAACCATGTCAATTTTTGAAAAAATAGACTGGAAGTAAAGAATGATGGGGACGATTTGTAATTTCGAGCTGTGATGAATGCGATAGTCAGATTTAATATTGGATGGGGAGAGGAAAAATGCAATTGTGTGGCATTACGAAATAACAATGGAAAAGCCAACGTGCTATTATTTGTCAGTACCCACTGTGATTATGCTGCCACATTAACAAACTTATTCTTTGCATTTTCTTTCGAAGAGTGATCCTAAGTGTGGAGATGACAATTTGTCTGGAAAAGCTTATTTTGAACAATGACACGGGAATGGTCAGTTCTGCCAATTCAGGTTTTGTTTTTGTGCTCGAATTGTCTTAATGTTTGCCTGCAGTCAAAATAAACTGCTGGCAACAGAGAATCAGCTGCACTGAGAAGGAGATCCATGCTTCCCGATTAGCTTACTTCCTGAACTCTCTTTGGAAGTTGTTCTCTCGTATCCCTGAGGACTTGTGTTCGAATTTACCTATTGCCACGGGGTGCGTTCGTAGCATTTTGGGGGAAATGCAACTGCTTCATTAAGTTGAGGTGAATTCGTTTGAATTTTTCCAATCCGTTAAGCTATTCTAAATTCTGTGTTCTTTTGTTCGTGTTTTATTTATATTCGTTAAATATTTCTATTTTGTTTAGAGCCAAGTGGTTTGACCAACTGACTCACTCCTGGAATATCCAATTTATATCTGCTTAAACAAATAGAAAAACAATTAAGGTCTGGGTTTCCTTTTCACAATGTTTTGAGGGGGTCTGACCTGCTCCATAACAGATTGAAGATTCTTGGTGGGATTTATTGTTCAGTTTCATTTTGGGATTAGGATCGTTGGACTCAAATGCAACGAGTGATAAGTGTTGGAGTCTTTTATTCTGTGTGTGGAACTCACTTAGTTAAACAGTGCTTCGTGTAATAATGGCTCTTCAACTCCCTAAGAGTTATCTGGGTATGGAAGAAGTGATTATGGGGGTTATACAGATGGTGAACAAGGCAAAGTTCCTGGAATTTGGCAGAAAAGCTTAAGTTGGAGTTACATTCATCTGTGAGAAACGGAAAGACAATTATAGCAATTGCTCAGCATTTAACTTCTTTGGAAATGCTTGAAATCTTTCGAGCTAAATGAAATACAATTGAAATGTAAGCAGCTTGAGTTCGAGGCAAATGAAACAGAAAACGATAAGAAACCGTTTGATGTATAATTAAATACATTAAATACACTGGCGAAAAACATGGATAGAACGAGTCGCATTAGTCTGACAAAAAATAAAGGACGAGAAGGGCATGGGCCAAGTACAGGCAACATGGTATTTCTGAAATCTTTTGCATAATCATATTTCTGTTAATCACCTTTAAGGATTGATACCACCCCCACCACCACCACCACATCATCCGTACAAGACGCGTGATAAAAATTAATTCAGGTTATATCATATGGTTTCATCCCTCTGTTGTTAAAGGCTCATCTGATGAGTCGGGTTTTTCGATAATTTTGTTTTTATCTTTTAATATCACACAAAAAACTTCTATATGCATGACAGCCAATATTTTCAGATGTTTTATTGATAATTATTTTAAATTCAAACAATAATAAAAATAAACACCCTGACGTAAGAAGGAAATGCACACAGATACAAATTCACACACAAAGATAGTCACCAACAGTAAAGAATCACACGTGTACACGTGAACACAGACATCGTTAGATGTAAATAGACACACTGATACAGATACATATCCACGGACACAGTCACATATATATCTTACTGACGCATAGCCATGCATTTTGGACACAGACCTTCAGCTCAGATTGGCCATGCTGGCCAGGTTTTATAAACTGAACTAGTCCCGTTTGTCAGTGTTTTGCCGAAATCACTGCAGACCCTTCTGATCCATGTACATGCCTAAAGGTCTTTTTCATGTTGCATTTTCCCCTCCACCTCCACTTATTTTTACAGCTGGCTTTATGCACACACCTCGCTCTGTGTTAAAACAGAAAATCGCCGCTCAAGTTGTTTCAATGCTTTCCCCCCTTATCTTCAATATATGTCCTCCAGTTTTGGTTTCCCTACCCTCGAGAGAACACTTTCGTCATTCACCTTATCTGTGCCACTCATGAATTATAATCATGAAAAAAGTCAACCTTTCCCTAAGAGTTATCTGAGAATGGAAGAAGGGACTATGGGGGTTATACAGAAGGTGAACAAGGCAAAGCTCCTGGAATTTGGCAGAAAAGCTGAAGTTGGAGTTACATTTTTCTGTGAGAAACGGAAAGACAATTATAGCAATTGCTCGGCATTTAACTTCTTTGGAAATGCTTGAAATCTTTCGAGCTAAATGAAATACCATTGAAATGTAAGCAGCTTGAGTTCGAGGCAAATGAAACAGAAAACGATAAGAAACCGTTTCATGTATAATTAAATACATTAAATACACTGGCGAAAGACATGGATAGAACGAGTCACATTAGTCTGACAAAAAATAAAGGACGAGAAGGGCATGGGCCAAGTACAGGCAACATGGTATTTCTGAAATCTTTTGCATAATCATATTTCTGTTAATCACCTTTAAGCATTGACACCACCCCCACCACCACCACCACCACATCATCCAAACAAGACGCGTGATAAAAATTAATTCAGGCTTTATCATATGGTTTCATCCCTCTGTTGTTAAAGGCTCATCTGATGAGTCGGGTTTTTCGATAATTTTGTTTTTATCTTTGAATATCACACAAAAACTTCTATATGCCAATATTTTCAGATGTTTTATTGATAATTGTTTTAAATTCAAACAATAATAAAAATAAACACCCTGACGTAAGAAGGAAATGCACACAGATACAAATTCACACACAAAGATAGTCACAACGAATCACACGTGTACACGTAAACACAGACATCGTTAGATGTAAATAGACACACTGATACAGATACATATCCACGGACACAGTCACATATACATCTTACTGACGCATAGCCATGCATTTTGGACACAGACCTTCAGCTCAGATTGGCCATGCTGGCCAGGTTTTATAAACTGAACTAGACCCGTTTGTCAGTGTTTTGCCGAAATCACTGCAGACCCTTCTTATCCATGTACATGCCTAAAGGTCTTTTTAATGTTGCATTTTCCCCTCCACCTCCACCTCCACTTATTTTTACAGCTGGCTTTATGCACACACCTCGCTCTGTGTTAAAACAGAAAATCGCCGCTCAAGTTGTTTCAATGCTTTCCCCCCTTATCTTCAATATATGTCCTCCAGTTTTGGTTTCCCTACCCTCGAGAGAACACTTTCGTCATTCACCTTATCTGTGCCACTCATGAATTTATAATCATGAAAAAAGTCAACCTTCAAACTCCTACCATCCCGGGAGAGAAAAGTTCCAAACTATCTATGCTGTCCTTATCACACAATCCTTCCAGTCTTGGTGACATCCTTGAAAATATTTTTGCAAAATTGCCAGTATCGTAACATCCTTCCTATAGCATGGCAAGCAATAATCACAGAATTCCAGGTTGATTCTACCGATATCTTTCATGACGTCCCAAATGGTGTATTCAATGATTTCAATGATGAAGGGATGCATGTCAAACGCCTTATTCACCACCCCGTCTAATTACTGTGCTACTTTCGAGGAACTATGTTACCGTGACCCATGTACTCTCTGACCAACAAAGTTCGCGAGAAATTACAATTAACTGTGTAAATCCACCTCTGTATTGTCTTACCAAAAATCAACACCTCGCATTTATCTGACTTGTATTCAATTTTCCATGTCTCGGCCAGCTGCCCCAGTTGATAAAGATCCCGTTGTCGTGTTAGAAAACATTCTTAACTATTCGTTGGACCAAGAATTCGGTGTCATCCACAAACTTGCAAACCATCCCTCAATATTCCCATCTAAATCATTTGTAAAAATGATGAGCAACAATGGACCCAAAGACAATTATTGTGGTACACTGCTGGTCACAGATATCGAGTCGGAACAAGAATCCTCTAACTCAGTCCTGCGTCTTCTACAATGTCAATTTTGCATGCAATTAATTGGCGATCCTCGGAATCCATGTGATACAAACCTCCATGTTGAACAGAGCGGCGAGAAGTGAGGGCGGAGAGAAACGAGGGCTGCCGAATACTTCAGCTTTTCCCACTTATGAAGGGACTTACCACGACAGTCGGGCCTCCACTTTGAACAGAGCTGTGAGGAGAGGGTGCATAGAGAAATGAGGTCTGTCGTGAATCTTTTAAGGAGGTAAGATCTAAACCCGAAACTGTACGCCGTAGGGCCACCATTCTACCTATCCCCGCTAACCATGCTTAGGTTCTGTAAACTAAGTAAGTTTACAGGTTTTCTGAGTTCTTTTTCTTTTCTTGTTTAGTCTTCCTTGTTTAGTCATTTGTGGGCTTTCAGATTAGTGAGATATGGCTGATAGGGCAGTTGTTCCTCCTGTAGAATGTGGCAGGTGAGAGACACGATACATGTCTCTGCCGACCACATCTGCACCCTACTCCAGCTCCTCGAAAACAGAATTAGGGAACTAGGGCTGGAGCTGAATGAACTACAGGTCATCCGGCAGGCTGAGGGAGAAAATGAGAGGACGTACAGGATGGTGGTCAATCCTCAGCTGCAGAATAGGGACAGATAGGTTACAGTCAGGGTGAGGAAAGGGGACCAAAATATAGAGCAGGGATCCCCTGTGGCTGTTCCCCTCAGTAATATGTATACCGTTTCGGATATTGCGGGTGGGGATGGCGTACAAGGGCAAAGCCATAGTTTTTAGGTGTCTGGCACTGAGCCTGGCACTGAGGCTCAGTAGGGAAGGGAGGAGAATAGAAAAGCGCTAGTGGTAGGGGAATCAATATTTAGAAGGATTGACAAGAGACTTTGTGATCAGGAACGGGTCTCCAGGAAGGTATGCTGCCTCCCAGATGCAAGGTACCAGGATGTCTCCGAATGGGTTTACAGAATTCCTATGGGGAGGGTGAAAAGCCAAATATCGTAATACATATTGGCACCAATGATGTAGCCAGGAAAGGAATTGAGGATTTAGAAAGTGACTACAGTGAGCGAGGTTGAAAGCTGAAGAGCAGGACGAGTAGAGTAGTTTTCTCAGGATTGCTACCGGTGCCACGAGATAGTGAGGCAAGGAAAAGGCAGCGAGTGCTGCTTAACACGTAACTGTGCAGCTGGTGCATGAGGGAGGGCTTCAGATACTTAGATCATTAGGATCCCTTGTGGGGAAGTTGGGACCTGTACATGAAGGACCGGTTCTTCCTGAATTGGAGGGTCACAAATGTCCTGGTTCAGAGATTTGCTCGTGTTGTTCGAGAGAGTTTCAACTAGTTTGGCGGGGGGCGGGAGTGGGTGGGTGGGGACCAGAACTACATATCTGAGAGGGTGGAGACTTAGATATGGGGAAGTGACAGGATGTAGTGAATCCATCGGGAAGGTTTGTCTTGCGATGGGACAAAGGAGTCCATTAAAGTTTGTCTGTTTTAATGCAAGAGTGTCCGAACTAAGAGTGATGATCTTACAGCGTGAATCAGTACTTGGAAATATGATGATCCGGCCATAACGGAGACATGGGTTTCACAGGGACAGGAATGTTTGCTTGACGTTCCAGGCTTTAGAACTTTTAAGAATAACAGGGAGGGTGGAAAAAGAACAGAGGTGTAACCTTACTAATCAGAGAGTGCATCAAAGCTACAGAAACGAAGGATGTTGAGAAACGTTTTTCTACTCAGTCAGTATGTTTGGAAGGATTAGGGAGAACCCCAAGGCATTTGACTCATACGTGAGGAATAAGATAATGATCCAGGAGAAGATACAGCCGGTCAGGGATAGCATAGGAAATTTGTGCGTGGAGACTGAACTGATAGAGGAAGCCCGAAATAGCTTTTTGCTTCAGCTTTCACTAAGAACAAAGAACAACACAGCGAAGAACAGGCCGTTCGGCCCTCGATGTTGTAATAAAAATTACAAACAGTAGAGGCCCAAGGACAGAGTCCTGTGGAACACCACTCACCACTGACTTCCAGGGAGAATAGTTTCCTTCTACTACCACTCGCTGTCTTCTGTTGGCCAGCCAATTCTGTATCCAGACAGCTAAGTTCTCCTGTATCCCATTCCTCCTGAACTTCTGAGTGAGCCTACCATGGGGAATCTTATCAAATGCCTTACTGAAGTCCATATACACCACATCCACAGCTCGACCCTCATCAACTTTCCCAGTCATATCCTCAAAGAACTCGATATGGTTTGTGAGGCATGACCTGCCCCTCACAAAGTCGTGTTGACTGTATTTAATCAAGCCATGCTCTTCCAGATGGTCATAAATCCTATCCCTCAGAATCCTTTCTAACACCTTGCAGACGACAGACGTGAGACTTACTGGTCTGGAATTGCCGGGGATTTCCCTATTTCCTTTCTTGAAGAGAGGAATTACATTTGCCTCTCTCCAGTCCTCAGGTACGATTCCAGTGGAGAGCAAGGATGCAAAGATCTTCGCAAGTGGCGAAGCAATTGCATTTCTCGTTTCCCAAAGCAGCTGAGGATAAATCTGGTCAGGGCCTGGCGACTTGTCCATCTTAATGTTCGACAAAATTTTCATCACATCAGCTTCCTCTATCTCTATCCATTCCAACATGCACACCAGCTCTTCAATGGTTTCATTCGTAAAGACAGAAGCAAAATACTCATTTAGGGCTTCCCCTACCTCCTCAGACTCCACACACATTTTCCCGATGCTATCGCTGATCGGCCCTACTCTTTCTTTGACCATTCTCTTATTTCTCACATACGTGTAAAATGCCTTTGTGTTCTTTCTAATCCGTTCTGCCAAGCCTTTCTCGTGACCCTTCCTGGCTCTCCTCAGACCATTTTTGAGCTCCTTCCTCGCCTACCTGTAATCCTCTAGATTTGATCTTGACCCTAGCTTCCCCACCTAATCTAAGCTACCTCCTTCCTTTTGACGAGAAGCTCCACCGCTCTCATCATCCAAGATTCCTTCATCTTACCCCTTCTTGCCTGTCTCAGAAGGACATCTTTATTCATCACTCGCAACCACTGTTCCTTAAACACTCTCCACATGTCTATAGTGCCTTTACCATGGAACAATCCATGCTTCTTACTCATGTCTAATCGCATCATAGTTTCCTCTTCCCCAATTAAATATCCTCCCATTTTGCCTAATCCTCTCCTTCTCCATAGCTATGTAGAATGTGAGGCAGTTGTGGTCACTATCACCAAAATGCTCTACCACCGCAAGATCTGATACCTGCCCCGGCTCGTTTCCGAGCACCAATTCTGGAATGGCCTCTCCCCTCGTCGGCCTGTCAACGTACTTGGTTAGGAAACTCTCATGAATACACCTTACAAAAACAGCTCCATTCAAATCTTCTGCTCAAAGGAGGTTCCAATCAATATTGGGAAAGTTAAAGTCACCCATTACAACAACCCTGCTACGTCCACACTTTTCCAAAACCTGTCGACCTATGCTTTCTTCAATCCCCCTGCTGCTATTGGGGGGCCTGTAGTTAACTAGGAGAAAGTGAGGACTGCAGATGCTGGAGATCAGAGCTGAAAATGTGTTGCTGGAAAAGAATGGCTCATGCCCGAAACGTCGATTCTCCTGCTTCTTGGATGCTGCCTGACCTGCTGCGCTTTTCCAGCAACACATTTTCAGGCCTGTAGTAAACCCCTAATGAGGTGACTACTCCCTTGCTGTTCCTAATTTCCACCCATACTGACTCGGTAGGCAAATCTTCCTCAACAATGAAAGCTTCTGTAGCTGTGATACCCTCTCTGATTAGTAGTGCTACACTCCCTCTCTCTTTACCCCCTCCCTATTCTTTTTAAATGCTCTGAACCCCGGAACATCCAGCAACCATTCCTGTCCTGAGAAACCCATGTCTCTGTTATGGTCAAACATCATAGCACCAGGTACTGATCCATGCTCTAAGTTCATCACTTTTATTCCGGATACTCCTTGCGTTAAAGCAAACACTTTAACTGATCCCTTGGCTCCTTCCCAAGAAAATTCTTCCCACTAGCTGGTCTACCTTTTGCTGTTGCCTAATCTGCATCAACTCTCGCCTCCTGTATACGGCTCAGGTTCCACCCCTGCCATACTAGTTTAAACCCTCTCCAACTACTCGAGCAAACCTTCCACCCAGGACATTGGTCCCTTTCAGTTCAGTTGCAATCCGTCCTTCTTGTACAGGTCCCACCTTCCCCAGAAGGCATCCCAATTATCTACATATCTGAAGCTCTCCCTCCTAAACCAGCTGTGCAGCCACATGTTAAGCTGCGCTCGCTCCCTGTTCCTCGCCTGGCTATCTCGTGGCACCGGTAGTAAACTAGAGAACACTACTCTGTTCGTCCTGCTCTGCAGCTTCCATCCTAACTCCCTGAAATCACTTTTTATATCCTCAATCCTTTTTCTAGCTTTATCATTAGTGTCAATATGTAACACGATTTCTGGCTGTTCGCCCTCCCCTTTTAGAACCTTATACACCCGATCGGAGACATCCCGGACCCTGACACCGGGGAGGCAAAATACTTTCCGGGAATCCCGATCCTGAACACAAAATCTCCTGTCGATTCCCCTCACCATCGTGTCCCCTACCATGAGTAATTTTCTATTCTGTCCCCTTCCCTTCTTTGCCACAGTGTCAGGATCAGTGCCAGAGAACTGACTGCTATGGCTTTCCTCTGGTAGATCATACCCCCCAGCAGTATCCAAAACGGTATACTTATTGCTGAGGGGAATGTCCACTTTGGATCTCTGCACTGTCTGTCAGTTCCCTTTCCTCCCCTTAACTGTAACCCAACTATCCTTGTCCTGAGCCTTAGGAGTGACCAACTCCCGGTAACTCCTCTCAAGTGCCCCCTCAGCCTCCTGAATGATCCATAGTTCATCCAGCTCCAGCTCCAATTCCCTAACGCGGTTTTCAAGGAGCTGGAGTTGGGTCCACTTCCCGCAGATGTAGCCAGCGGAGATGTGTGCCATGTCTCCCACCTGCCACATTCTGCAGGAAGAGCAAGCAACTGCCCTAGCATCCATAACCCAATTATCTAAACACCCACTCAGTACTAAAGTAGAAAGCTTAATTCAAATTGCTATAAAATTAATAACAAGCTTATATTCAAGAGCGGAAGTTTAGAATGAACCTTACCTTATTAACTAGGTTAGAGGAGGAGGGCGGATGGGAGGCACTACAGTTGTAGAGTCTCGGGTTTAGCCACCTTGCTGATATATATATAGCGACCTTGTTCTGAATGAGAATTTTGAGGAGCTTGGAAGCAGGCTTGAACAGATCAAAATTGATGAAGTTGATATGCTGGAAATTTTGACGAACATTAAGATTGATAAGTCGCCAAGGCCAGACCAGATGTATCCTAGGTTGCTCCGGCAAGCAAGAAAGGAGGCTTCTAAGCCGTTGATGAAGACCTTTGTTTCCTCACTCCACGGGAGCCGTAGCAAAAGATTGGAGGGAGGCAAATGTTGTTCCTCTTTTCAAGAATGGGAGTAGGGAAATCCCTGGCAATTACACAGACCATCAGTCTTATATTTGTGGTCGGCAAGGTTTTGGAAAGAATTCTGAAGGATAGGACTTATGACTATTTGGAAAATAATAGAGTGATGAAAGGCAGTGAGCATGGCTTTGTGAGGGTCAGGTCATGCCTAACAAACCTTATTGAGTTATTTGAAGACATAACGAGACCGGTCATGAAGTTCGAGCAGTGAACATGGTGTATATAAGCTTCAGCAAGGCATTTGATAAGGTTTCCAATGGTAGGCTCATTCTTAAGTTCGGAGGTATGTGATACAGGGAGATTTGGAATGTGTCTCGATATCAGGTCAATGATAATTACCAGTAGATCCGCCACTGCCATGGCCACCAGGTCATGGCTGATGCATGGAGACAATCCACAATCTTTATAAACCGGACATACATCGTAACTACGTTAAGTGTGAGGAAGGAAAACAAACAAATTAAACATCGCCTTAGAGGTAAAATCAGCAGCTTGATTAAGGACCTAGTG
>NW_025211882.1:0-16921 GCF_004010195.1 Chiloscyllium plagiosum
TGAGCGGGGTCAGATCACCCACACACTGGGGAGGATAGCAGGATCGCTGAAATGGGGTCAGGTCACCCACACATTGGGAAAGATTACAGTATCTCTGAGAGGGGAATATCACCCACACATTGTAAAGGATGGCAGCATCTGCTTTGAGGGGCAGATCACCCACACATTGGAAAGGATGGCTGGGTCCCTAAGAGATGCAGATCACCTACACATTGGGATGATTGCCAGTGTCACTGAGAGGGGGAAGATCATCTTCACATTGGGATGCATGGCAGGATCACTGAGAGGGGGCAGATCACCCACACTTTGGGAAGGATGGCTGTGTCACTGTGATGGGGCAGATCACCCACATATTGGGAAGGATAGCAGGATCCCTGAGAGGGGACAGATCAACGATACAATGGGAAGGATGGCAGGGTCCCTGAGGTGGGACAGATCAACCTCACATAGGGAAGGATGGCAGGGACACTGAGAGGGGCAGATAGCCCACATTGAGAAGGATGGCAGTGTCCCTGAGAGGGGGCAGATCACCTACACATTGGGGTGAATAGCAGGATTGCTGAGAGGAGGCAGCTCACATACACATTGGGAAGAATGGCAGTGTCCCTGAGAGGGTCAGATAACCCACACATTGGGAAGGATGGCAGCATCTCTGAGAGGGGTAGATCACCCACACATTGTAAAGGATGGCAGCATCTGCTTTGAGGGGCAGATCATCCACACATTGGGAAGATTGGCAGTGTTCCTGAGAGGGGCAGATCACCGATATAATGGGAAGAATGCCAGGGTCCCTGAGAAGGGACAGATCACACACTTATTGGGGAGGATGGCATTGTCCCTGAGAGGGGACACATTACCCACGCATTGGGAAGAATGGCATGGTCCATCAGAGAGACAGATCACCCATACATTGGGAAGAATGGCAGGATCCCTGAGAGGGTGCAAATCACACACACATTGGGATGTATAGTAGGGTCACTGAGAGGGGCCAGATGACCCACACATTGGGAAGCATGGCAATGACCCTGAGAGGGACAGATCACCCACACATTGGGAAGGATGGCAGAGTCTTTGTGATTTTACAGATCACCCAAATATTGGGAAGGATGGCAGGGTCCATGAGAGGGAGCAGATCACCCACACATTGGGATGTTTGCCAGGGTCACTGAGAGGGACAGATCACCCACACATTGGGAAGGGTGGCAGGGACACTGAGTGGGGCCAGATAACCCACATATTTGGAAGGATGATAGGGACACTGAGAGGGGCCAAATCACACATAAATTGTGAAGGATGGCAGGGTCACTGAGAGGGGGCAGATCACCCACACATTGGGAAGGATGGCAGCCACCCTGAGAGGGACATCTCACCCACACATTGGGAAGGATGGCAGGGTCCCGGAGAGGGGGCAGACCACCTACACATTGGGAAGGATGGCAGGGTCCCTAAGAGGTGCCGATCACCCACTCATTGGGATGATAGGCAGGGTCTCTGAGAGGGGGAGGATCATCATCACATTGGAAAGGATGGCAGAGTCCCTGAGAGGTCCGATCACCCACACATTGGGATAATTGGCAAGGATACTGAGAGGAGAAAGATCATCTTCACATTGGGAAGGATGGCAGGATCACTCAGAGGGGGCAGGTCGCCGACACATTTGGAAGAATGGCAGTGTCCCTGAGAGGGACAGATCACCCACACATTGGGAAGGACGGCAGCGTCCCTGAGGGGAGACAGATCAACCTCAAATTGGGAAGGATGGCAGGGGCACTGAGATGGGCCAGATCACCCACATAGAGAACGATGGCAGTGTCCCTGAGAGGGGTCAGATCACCCACACTTTGGGGAGGATAGCACGATCGCTGAGAGGGGGCAGGTCACCCGCACATTGGGAAGGATGACAGTATCTCTGAGAGGGGCATATCACCCACACATTGTAAAGGATGGCAGCATCTGCTTTGAGGGGCAGATCACCCACACATTGGGAAGATTGGCAGTGTCCCTGAGAGAGGCAGATCACTGACAAAATGGGAAGGATGACAAGGTCCCTGAGAAGGGACAGATCACCTACACATTGGGAAGGAAGGCAGGGTCCCTGAGAGGGGACAGATCACACACACATTGGGAAGAATGGCAGGGTCACTAAGAGGGGCCAGATCACCCACACATTGGAAGGATGGCGGAGTCTCTGAGATTGTACAGATCACCCAAACATTGGTAAAGATGGCAGGGTCCATGAGAGGGAGCAGATCACCCTCACATTGGGAAGAATGGCAGGGTGCCTGAGAGGGACAGATCACCCACATATTGGGGAGGATGGCATTGTCCCTGAGAGGGGACACATCACCCACGCATTGGGAAGAATGGCATGGTCCATCAGAGGGACAGGTTACCCATACATTGGGAAGAATGGCAGGATCCCTGAGAGGGTGCAAATCACACACACATTGGGAAGGATAATAGCGTCACTGAGAGAGGCCAGATGACCCACACATTGAGAAGCATGGCAATGACCCTGAGAGGGACAGATCACCCACACATTGGGGAGGATTGCAGGGTCCATGAGAGGGAGCAGATCACCCACACATTGGGATGTTTGCCAGGGTCACTGAGAGGGACAGATCACCCACACATTGGGAAGGGTGGCAGGGACACTGAGAGGAGCCAGATAACCCACATATTGAGAAGGATGACAGGGACACTGAGAGGAGCAAAATCACCCATAAATTGTGAAGGATGGCAGGGTCACTGAGAGGGGCCAGATCACCCACACATTGGGAAGGATGGCAGTGACCCTAAGAGGGTCATCTCACCCACACATTGGGCAGGATGGCAGGGTCTCTGAGAGGGGGAGGATCATCATCACATTGGAAAGGATGGCAGGGTCACTGAGAGGTGCGATCACCCACACATTGGGATAATTGGCAGGGATACTGAGATGAGAAAGATCATCTTCACATTGGGAAGGATGGCAGGATCACTGAGAGGAGGCAGGTCGCCAACACATTTGGAAGAATGGCAGTGTCCCTGAGAGGGACAGATCACCCACACTTTGGGAACGCTGGCAGGGTCCCTGAGAGGGGCAGGTCACCTTCACATTTGGAACGATGGCAGGATCCCTGAGTCGGGGCAGAGCACCCACACATTGGTAATGTTTACAGAGTCCCTGAGACTGGCAGATAACCCACACTTTGGGAAGGATGGCAGTGTCCCTGAGAGGGGGCAGATCACCCACATATTGGGATGGATGGCAGGGACACTGAGATGGGCCAGATAACCCACATAGAGAATGATGGCAGTGTCCCTGAGAGGGGTCAGATCACCCACACTTTGGGGAGGATAGCACGATCGCTGAGAGGGGGCAGGTCACCCGCACATTGGGAAGGTTGACAGTATCTCTGAGAGGGGCATATCACCCACACATTGTAAAGGATGGCAGCATCTGCTTTGAGGGGCAGATCACCCACACATTGGGAAGATTGTCAGTGTCCCTGAGAGGGGCAGATCACTGACAAAATGGGAAGGATGCCAAGGTCCCTGAGAAGGGACAGATCACCCACACATTGGGAAGAATGGCAGGGTCACTAAGAGGGGCCAGATCACCCACACATTGGAAGGATGGCGGAGTCTCTGAGATTGTACAGATCACCCAAACATTGGGAAGGATGGCAGGGTCCATGAGAGGGAGCAGATCACCCTCACATTGGGAAGAATGGCAGGGTCCCTGAGAGGGACAGATCTCCCACACATTGTGAAGGATAGCATGGTCACTGAGAGTCCGCAGATCACCTACACATTGGGAAGGATGGCAGGGTCCTTAGGAGGTGTCGATCACCCACACATTGGTAAGGTTTGCAGGGTCCCTAAGCGGGGCAGATAACCCACAGTTTGGGAAGGATAACAGTGTCTCTGAGTGGGGTCATATCACCCACACATTGGGAAGGATGGCAGTATCTCTGAGAGGGGGTACATCAACGATACAATGGGAAGCATGGCAGGGTCCTTGAGGGGAACAGATCAACCTCCAATTGGGAAGGATGGCAGGGACACTGAGAGGGGACAGATCACCCACATTGAGAAGGATGGCAGTGTTCCTGAGAGGGGGCAGATCACCCACACATTGGGGAGGATAGCAGGATCTCTGAGAGGGGGCTGGTCACCCACACATTGGGAAGGATGGCAGTGTCCCTGAGAGGGTCACATAACCCAAACATTGGGAAGGATGGCAGGGTCCCTGAGCGGTGGCAGATTGCCCACACATTGGGAAGGATGGCAGTATCTCTGAGAGGGGCAGATCACCCACACATTGTAAAGGATGGCAGCATCTGCTTTGAGGGGCAGACCACCCACACATTGGGAAAATTGGCACTGTCCCTGAGAGGGGCAGATTACCGATATAATTGGAAGGATGCCAGGGTCCCTGAGAAGGGACAGATCATTCACACATTGGGGAGGATGACATTGTCCCTGAAAGGGGACACATCATGCACACATTGGGAAGAATTGCATGGTCCATCAGAGGGACAGATCACCCATACATTGCGAAGAATGGCAGGGCCCCTGACAGGGGGCAAATCACCCACACATTGGGAAGGATGGTAGGGTCACAGAGAAAGGCCAGTTCTCCACACATTGGGAAGGATTGCAATGACCATGAGAGGGACAGATCACCCACACATTGGGGAGGATGGCAGGGTCTCCAAGAGAGAGCAGATCACCCACACATTGGGAAGGATGGCAGAGTCTCTGCGATTGCAAAGATTACCCAAATATTGGGAATGATGGCAGGGTCCGTGAAAGGGAGCATATCACCCACACATTGAGAAGGATGGCAGGGTCCTTAAAAGGGAAAGATCATCCACACATTGGGAAGGATGGCAGGGACACTGAGAGGGGCCAGATAACACACACATTGGGAAGGATGGCAGGGACACTGAGAGGGGCAAATCACCCATAAATTGTGAAGGATGCCAGGGTCACTGAGAGGGGGCAGATCACCCACACATTGTGAATGATGGTAGCGACCCTGAGAGGGACATATCACCCACACATTGAGGAGGATGGCAGGGTTCCCGAGAGGGGGCAGATCACCTACACATTGGGAAGGATGGAATGGTCCCTAAGACGTGCCGATCACCCACTCATTGGGATGATAGGCAGGGTCTCTGAGATGGGGGAGATCATCATCACATTGGAAAAGATGGCAGGGTCACTGAGAGGTGCCGATCATCCACACATTGGGATGAATGGCAGGGTCACTGAGAGGAGAAAGATCATCTTCACATTGGGAAGGTTGGCAGGATCACTGAGAGGGGACAGGTCGCCCACACATTTGGAAGAATGGCAGTGTCCCTGAGAGGGACAGATCACCCACACTTTGGGAAGGATGGTATTGACACATTAGGGCGGCACGGTGGCACAGTGGCACAGTGGTTTGCACTGCTGCCTCACAGCACCAGAGACCCGGGTTCAATTCCCGCCTCAGGCGACTGACTGTGTGGAGTTTGCACATTCTCCCCGTGTCTGCGTGGGTTTCCACTCGGTGCTCCGGTTTCCTCCCACAGTCCAAAAGATGTGCAGGTCAGGTGAATTGGCCATGCTAAATTGCCCGTAGTGTTAGGTAAGGGGTAAATGTAGGGGTATGGGTGGGTTGCGCTTCGGCGGGGCGGTGTGGACTTGTTGGGCCGAAGGGCCTGTTTCCACACTGTATGTAATCTAATCTAAACCCACACTTTGGGAAGGATGGCAGGGTCCCTGAGAGGAGGCAGATCCCCACACATTGGGAAGGAAGGCAGGGTCGCTGAGAGTGGACAGATCACCCACACATTGGAAGGATGGCAGTGTCTCTGAGATTGTCCAGATCACCCAAACATTGGGAAGAATGGCAGAGTCCATGAGAGGGAGCAGATTACCCTCACATTGGGAAGGATGGCAGAGACACTGAGAGAGGGCAGATCAACCACGCACAGAGAAGGATCGCTGCGTTCCTGAGAGCGACAGATCTCCCACACACTGGGGAGGATTGCAGGGTCCCTGAAAGGGGGCCAGATCACCCACACATTGGGAAGGGTGGCAGGGTCACTGAGGGGGGCCAGATCACTCACACTTTGGGAAGGATGGCAGGGTCACCGAGAGGCGGCAGATCACCTACACATCGGGAAGGATGGCAGGCTCCCTAAGAGGTGCCGATCACCCACACATTGGGATGATAGGCAGGGTCTCTGAGAGGGGGAAGATCATCATCACATTGGGAATGATGGCCGGATTACTGAGAGGGGGCAGGTCGCCCACACATTGGCAAGGTTTGCAGGGTCCCTGAGAGCGGCAGATAACCCACACTTTGGGAAGGATGGCAGTGTCTCTGAGAGGGGGTAGATCATCCACATAGTGGGAAGGATAGCAGGATCCCAGACAGGGGGCAGATCAACGATAAAATGGGAAGGATCGCAGGGTCCCTGAGGGGGACAGATCAAGCTCACATTGGGAAGGATAGCAGGGACACTGAGAGAGGCCAGATCACCCACATTGAGAAGGATGGCAGTGTCCCTGAGAGGGGTCAGTACACCCACATATTGGGAAGGATGGCAGCGACCCTGGGGGGAAATTGATCAACCTCACATTAGGAAGGATGGCAGGGACACTGAGAGGGGCCAGATCACCCACATTGAGAAGGATGGCAGTGTCCCTGAGAGGGTAAGTTAACCCAAACATTGTGAAGGATGGCAGGGTCCCTGTGCGGGGGCAGATCGCCGACTCATTTGGAAGGATGGCAGTATCGCTGAGAGGGGCAGATCACCCACACATTGTAAAGGATGGCAGCATCTGCTTTGAGGGGCAGATCACCCACACATTGGGAAGATTGGCAGTGTCTCTGAGAGGGGGCAGATCACCGATACAATGGGAAGGATGCCAGGATCCCTGAGAAGGGACAGATCACCCACACATTGGGATAGATGGCATGGTCCATCAGAGGGACAGATCAACCATACATTGAGAAGAATAGCAGGGAACCTGTGAGGGGGCAAATCACCCACACATTGGGAAGGATGGCAGAGTCACTGAGAGGGGCCAGATCACCCACACATTGGGGAGGATGGCAAATTTCCAAGAGGGGGCAGATCACCCACATATTGGTAAGGATGACAGAGTCTCTGAGATTGTACAGATCACCCAAACATTGGGAAGGATGGCAGGGTCCATGAGAGGGAGCAGATCACACACACACACATTGGAAATGATGGCAGGAATACTGAGAGGGGCCAGATAACCCATACATTGTGAAGGATGGCAGGGTCCCTGAGAGTGGGAAGATCATCCACACATTGGGAAGGATGGCAGTGACCCTGAGAGGGACATATCACCCACACATTGGAGAGGATGGCAGGGTCCCCGAGAGTGGGCAGATCACCTACACATTGGCAAGTATGGCAGGGTCCCTAAGAGGTGCCGATCACTCACACATTGGGATGATAGGCAGGGTCTCTGAGAGGGGGCAGATCACCAAACATTGGTAATGTTTACAGGGTCCCTGAGAGGGGCAGATAACCCACACTTTGTGAAGGATTGCAGTGTCCCTGAGAGGGGGCAGATCATCCACACATTGGGAAGGATGGCAGGGTCCCTGAGAAGCGACAGAACCCCACACATTGGGAAGGATGGCAGGGTCCCTGAGAAGGACAGTACACCCACACACTGGGAAGGATGGCAGCGTCCCTGGGAGGGACAGGCAAACCACCCATTGGGAAGGATGGCAGGGTCCCGGAGAGTGGGCAGATCACCCACACATTGGGAAGAATGGCAGTGTTCCTGAGAGGGAGCAGATCACCCAAACATTGTGGAGGATGGGAGGATTCCTGATAGGGGGCCGATCACCAACACATTGGAAAGGATGGCAGTGTACATCAGAGGGGGAAGATCACCCACACATTGGGAAGGATGGCAGGGTACCTGAGAGGGGAAGGTCACCCATACATTGGGAAGGAAAGCAGGATCTCTGAGAGGGCCTGATCACGCACACATTGGGAACGATAACAGGATCTCTGAGAGGGCCTGATCACCCACACAATGGGAAGGATAGCAGGATCTCTGAGAGGGGTCAGATCACTCACACAACGGGAAGGATGGCAGGGTCCCTGAGACGGGCCAGATCACACACACATTGTGGAGGATGGCAGTGTCCCTGAGAGTGGGCAGATCACACACACAATGGGAAGGATAGCAGCATCACTGAGAGCGGCAGATCACCAACACATTGGAGAGGATGGCAGTATACCTCAGAGGGGGCAGGTCACCCACAGATTGGGAAGGATGGCAGTATCCCTGAGAGTGGGCAGATCACCCACACATTAGGAAGGATGGCAGTGTCCCTGAGAGGGACAGATCAAACTCACATTGGGAAGATTTGCAGGGTCCCTGAGAGGGGACAGATCACCCACATATTGGGAAGGATGGCAGGGACACTGAGAGAGGCCAGATCACTCACACATTGGGAAGGATGGCAGCGTCCCTGATAGGGGGAGGTCACCCACACATTGGGGAAGGAAAACAGAGGCTCTGAGACGTATCAGATCACCCACACACTGGGAAGGATTGCAGTGTCAATGTGAGGGGGCAGATCACCCCCACATTGGGAAGGATGGCAGGGACACTGAGAGAGGCCAAATCACCCACACATTGAGGAGGATGGCAGGGCCCGTGAGAGGGGGTTAGATCACTTACACATTGGGAAGGATGGCAGGGAAATTGAGAGGGGCCATTTCACCCACACTGTGGGGAGGATGGCAGGGTCGCTGAGAGGGGGGAACGATCACATACATATTGGGAAGGATGTCTGGGTCCCTGAGAGGGACAGATCACTCACACATTGGGAAGGATGGCAGGGTCACTGATAGGGGGCAGATCACTCACACATTGGGAAGGATGGCAGTATCTCTGAGAGGGGCAGCTCACCCACGCATTGGAAAGAATGGCAGTATCTCTGAGAGCAGCAGATCAACCACACATTGGGAAGATTTGCAGTGTCCCTGAGAGGGGACAGATAACCCACACATTGGGAAGGATGGCAGGGTATTTGAGAGGGGACAGATAACCCACACATTGGGAAGGATGGCAGGGTCCCTGAGAAGGACAGATCACTCACATATTGGGAACGATGGCAGGTCCCTGAGAGGGTACAGATCCCTCACAAAATGGGTAGGATAGCGGGATCCTGGAGAGGGACAGATCACCCAAACATTGGGAAGGATGGCAGGGTCCCTGAAAGGGGACAGATCACCCAAACATTGTGGAGGATGTCAGTGTTCCTGAAAGTGGCAGATCACCCACACAATGGGAAGGTTAGCAGGGTCTCTGAGAGGGGGCAGATCACCCATAAAATGGGAAGGATGGCATGGTCCCTAAGAGGGGGCAGATCACCAACACATTGGGAAGAATGGCAGTGTCCTGAGAGGGGCAGATCACCCACAAATTGGGAAGGATTGCAGGGTATTTGAGAGGGGACAGATCACCCACACATTGGGAAGGATGGCAGGGTCCCTGAAAGGGGGCAGATCAACCAGACTTTGGAAAGGATGGCAGTGTCACTGAGAGGGGCCAGGTCACCCAAACATTGGGAAGGATGGCATTGTCCCTGAGATGGGGCCAAATCACCCAAACATTGGGAAGGATGGCAGGGTCCCTGAGAGGGACAGATCAAACACACTTTGGGAAGGATGGCAGGGACACTGAGAGGGGCCACATCACCCAGAACATTGGGAAGGATGGCAGTGACCATGAGAAGGACAGATCACTCACATATTGGGAACGATGGCAGGGTCCTGAGAGGGTACAGATCCCACACAAAATGCGTAGGATGGCAGGGTCACCGAGATGGGGTAGATTACCCACAGAGGGAAGGATGGCAGGCTCCTTGAGAGGGCGCATATAACCCACACATTGGGAAGGATGGCAGGGTCCCTGAGAGGGGACAGATCACCCAAACATGTGGAGGATGTCAGTGTTCCTGAAAGTGGGCAGATCACCCATAAAATGGGAAGGATGGCATGGTCCCTAAGAGGGGGCAGATCACCAACACATTGCAAGAATGGCAGTGTTCCTGAGAGGGGCAGATCACTCATACATTGGGAAGGATGGCAGTGTTCCTGAGAGGGGGCAGATCACCCACATAATGGTAGGGATTGCAGTGTCCCTGAGAGGGGGCAGATCACGCACACATTGGGAAGGATGACAGTGTCCCTGGGAAGGACAGATCACTCACATATTGGGAACGATGGCAGGTCCCTGAGAGGGTACAGATCCCTCACAAAAAGGGTAGGATGGCAGTCCCTGAGAAGGGACAGATCACCCAAACTTTGTGGAGGATGTCAGTGTTCCTGAAAATGGGCAGATCACCCACACAATGGGAAGGATAGCAGGGTCTCTGAGAGGGGGGCAGATCACCCATAAAATGGGAAGGATCGCATGGTCCCTAAGAGGGGGCAGATCACCAACACATTGGGAAGAATGGCAGTGTTCCTGAGAGCGGCAGATCACCCACACATTGGGAAGGATGGCAGGGTATTTGAGAGGGGACAGATCACCCACACATTGGGAAGGATGGCAGGGTCCCTGAAAGGGGGCAGATCACCCAGACTTTGGTAAGGATGGCAGTGTCACTGAGAGAGGCCACATCACCCAGAACATTGGGAAGGATGGCAGTGACCATGAGAGGGACAGATCGCCCACACATTGGGGAGGATGGCAGTGCCACCGAGACGGGCTAGATTACCCACATAGGGAAGGATTGCAGGCTCCTTGAGAGGGCGCATATAACCCACACATTGGGAAGGATGGCAGGGTCCCTGAGAGGGGACAGATCACCCAAACATTGTGGAGGATGTCAGTGTTCCTGAAAGTGGGCAGATCGCCCACACAATGGGAAGGATAGCATGGTCTCTGAGAGGGGGCAGATCACCCATAAAATGGGAAGGATGGCATGGTCCCTAAGAGGGGGCAGATCACCAACACATTGGAAGAATGGCAGTATTCCTGAGAGGGGCAGATCACTCACACATTGGGAAGGATGGCAGTGTTCCTGAGTGTCCCTGAGAGGGGACAGAACACGCACACATTGGGAAGGATGACAATGTCCCTGAGAAGGACAGATCACTCACATATTGGGATCGATGGTAGTTCCCTGAGAGGGTTCAGATCCCTCACCAAATGGGTAGGATAGCGGGATCCTGGAGAGGGACAGATCACCCAAACATTGGGAAGGATGGCAGGGTCCCTGAGAGGGGAAAGATTACCCAAACTTTGTGGAGAATGTCAGTGTTCCTGAAAGTGGGCAGATCACCCACACAATGGGAAGGATAGCAGGGTCTCTGAGAGGGGGCAGATCACCCATAAAATGGGAAGGATGGCATGGTCCCTAAGAGGGGGCAGATCACCCATAAAATGGGAAGGATGGCATGGTCCCTAAGAGGGGGCAGATCACCAACACATTGGGAAGAATGGCAGTGTTCCTGAGAGGGGCAGATCACTCACACATTGGGAAGGATGGCAGTGTTCCTGAGAGGAGGCAGATCACCCACACAATGGGAAGGATTGCAGTGTCCCTGAGAGGGGACAGATCACCCACACATTGGGAAGGATGGCAGTGTCCTTGAGAAGGACAGATCACCCACATATTGGGAACGATGGCAGGTGCCTGAGAGGGTACAGATCCTTCACAAAATGGGAAGGATATCGGGATCCTAGAGAGGGACAGATCACCAAAACATTGGGAAGAATGGCAGGATCACTGAGAGGGACAGAACAACCACACATTGGGAAGAATATCAGGGTCCCTGAGAGGGAGAAGAACATCATCACATTGGGAAGGATTCCAGGATCACTGAGAGGGGGCAGATCATCCACACATTGGGAAGGATGTCAGGGTCCCTGACAGCGGGCAGATCACCCACACAATGGGAAGGATGGCAGTGTCCCTGTGAGGGGGCAGATCACCCTCACATTGAGAATGAATGCAGGGTCCCTGAGAGGGGGGCAGATCACCTATATATTGGGAAGGATGGCAATGTCACTGAGAGGGGGCAGGCCACCCACGCATTGGGAAGGATGTCAGGGTCCCTGAGATTGTACAGTTCACCCATACATTGGGAAGGATGGCAGGGTCCCTGAGAGGGATCAGATCACACAAACATTGGGAAGGATGGCAGGGTCCCTGAGAGGGGGCAGGTCACCCACATATTGGGAAGGATGTCTGGGTCCCTGTGAGGGAGAGGTCCCCCACACATTGGGAAGGATGGCAGGGTCCCTGTGAGGGGGCAGATTACCCAAACATTGGGAACGATGTCAGGGTTCCTGAGAGAGGACAGATCATCCAAACATTGTGGAGGATGGCATGGTCCCTAAGAGGGGGCAGATCACCCACACAATGGGAAGGATAGCAGGGTCGATGAGAGGGGAACAGATCACCCATGCAATGGGAAGGATGGCATGGTCCCTAAGAGGGGGCAAATCACCAACACATTGGGAAGACTGGCAGTGTTCCTGAGAGGGGCAGATCACTCACACATTGGGAAGGATGGCAGTGTTCCTGAGAGGAGGCAGATCACCCACACAATGGGAAGGATGACAGTGTCCCTGAGAAGGACAGATCACCCACATATTGGGAACGATGGCAGGTGTCTGAGAGGGTACAGATCCTTCACAAAATGGGAAGGATATCGGGATCCTAGAGAGGGACAGATCACCAAAACATTGGGAAGGATGGCAGGATCACTGAGAGGGACAGAACAACCACACATTGGGAAGAATATCAGGGTCCCTGAGAGGGAGAAGAACTTCATCACATTGGGAAGGATTCCAGGATCACTGAGAGGGGGCAGATCATCCACACATTGGGAAGGATTCCAGGATCACTGACAGGGGCCAGATCACCCACACAATGGGAAGGATGGCAGTGTCCCTGTGAGGGGGCAGATCACCCACACATTGGGAATGATTGCAGTGTCCCTGAGAGGGGGACGATCACCCATATATTGGGAAGGATGGCAATGTCACTGAGAGGGGGCAGACCACCCACGCATTGGGAAGGATGTCAGGGTCCCTGAGATTGTACAGTTCACCCATACATTGGGAAGGATGGCAGGGTCCCTGAGAGGGATCAGATCACACACACATTGGGAAGGATGGCAGGGTCCCTGAGAGGGGGCAGGTCACCCACATATTGGGAAGGATGTCTGAGTCCCTGTGAGGGAGAGATCCCCCACACATTGGGAAGGATGGCATGGTCCCTGTGAGGGGGCAGATTACCCACACATTGGGAACGATGTCAGGGTCCCTGAGAGAGGACAGATCATCCAAACATTGTGGAGGATGGCGGAGTTCCTGGGAGTGGGCAGATCACCCACACAATGGGAAGGATAGCAGGGTCGATGAGAGGGGGGCAGATCACCCAGACAATGGGAAGGATGGCATTGTCCCTAAGAGGGGTCAGATCACCAACACATTGGAAAGAACAGTAGTGTCCCTGAGAGGGAGCAAATCACGCACACATTGCGAAGGATGGCAGTGTCCCTCAGAGGAGGCAGATCACCCACACATTGGGAAGGATGGCATTGTCCCTGAGAGGGAACAGATCACCAACACATTAGGAAGGAGAGCAGGTTCCCTGAGATTGACAGGTTAAGCACACGTAGGGAATGATGGCAGGATCCCTGAGAGGGAGCCAGATCAGAGCTGAAAATGTGTTGCTGGAAAAGCGCAGCAGGACAGGAGAATCGACGTTTCGGGCATAAGCCCTTCTTCAGGAATGCTGCGCTTTTCCAGCAACACATTTTCAGCTCTGATCTCCAGCATCTGCAGTCCTCACTTTCTCCAGGGGGCCCGATCACCCACACATTGGTAACGATGGCAGGGTCCCTGAGAGGGGCAGATCACCCACACATTGGGAAGGATGGCAGCCTCCCTGACAAGGGGCAGATCACCCACACAATGGAAAGGATGGCAGTATCCCTGTGAGGGGACAGATCACCCACACATTGTGCTGGATGGCAGTGTCCCTGAGATGGAGCAGATCACCCTCACATTTGGAAGGATGGCAGGGTCCCTGAGAGTGGGCAGATCACCCACACATTGGGAAGGATGGCAGTGTCACTGAGAGGGGTCAGACCACCCACGCATTGGGAAGGATGGCAGGGTCCCTGAGAGGGATCGGATCACACACACATTGTTAAGGATGGCAGGGTCCCTGAGAGGGGGCAGGTCACCCACACATTGAGAAGGATGTCTGAGTCCCTGTGAGGGAGAGATCCCCCACACATTGGGAAGGATGGCATGGTCCCTGTGAGGGGGCAGATTACCCACACATTAGGAGAGGGGACCCTCTCAGGAACACTGCCATCCTTCCCAATGTGTGGGTGATCTGTCCCCTCTCATGGACCCTGCCATCCTTCCATTGTATCTGAGAGGGGACCGATCACCGACGCATTCGGAAGGATGGCAGGGTCCCTGAGAGGGGACAGATCACCCACACATTGGGAAGGATGGCAGGGTCCATCAGAGGGACAGATCACCCATACTCTGGGAAGGATGGTAGTGTCCCTGAGAGGGGGCAAATCACCCACACATTAAAGGATGGCAGGGTCCCTGGGAGAGGGCATAAAACCCACACATTGGGAAGGATGGCAGGGTCCCTGAGAGGGACAGATCACCCACACATCGGGAATGATGGCAGGGACACTGAGAGGGGCCAGATCACCCATACATTGTGAAGGATAGCAGTGACCCTGAGAGGGACAGATCACTTACACACTGGGGAGGATGGCAGGGTCCCTGGGAGAGGGCATATAACCCACACATTGGGAAGGATGGCAGGGTCCCTGAGAGGGGGCAAATCACCCACATATTGGTAAGGATGGCAGGGTCCCTGTGCGGTGGCAGGTCACCCACACTTTGGAACAGAGGCAGGGTCCCTGAGAGGGGCAGATCACCCACACTATGGGAAGGATGACAGGATCTCTGAGGGGGGCAGATCACCCACACATTGGGAAGGAGGTCTGTGTCCCTGAGAAAGGGCAGATAGACGATACAATGGAAGGATGGCAAGGTCCATGAGAGGGGACAGATCACCCACACATTGGGAAGGATGGCAGTGTTCCTGAGAGGGTGCAGATCACCCACACATTGGGGAGGATGGCAGGGTCGCTGAGAGGGGGCAGATTACCCACACATTGTGAAGGATGGCTGTGTCCCTGAGAGGGCCAGATCACCCACACATTGGGAAGGTTGGCAGTGTCTCTGAGAGGGGCAGATCACCCATACATTGGGAAGGATGGCAGGATCCTTGAAAGGGGACAGATCTGATACACATTGGGAAGGATTGCAGCGTTCCCTGAGAGGGGGCAGATCACCCACACATTAGGAAGGATCGCAGGGTTCCCGAGAGGGGGCATATCACCCACACATTGGGAAGGATGGCAGTGTCCCTAAGAGGGGACAGATCACCCACACATTGAGAAGTATGGCAGTGTCCATGAGAGGGCACAGATCTCCCATACATTGGGAAGGATGGCAGGGTCTCGGAGAGGGACAGATCACTCACACATTGGGAAGGATGGCAGGGTCCCGGAGAGAGGGCAGAACACCCACGCATTGGGAAGGATGGCAGGGACCCTGAGAGTGGGCATATCACCCACACATTGGGAAGGATGGCATTGTCCCTGGGAGGGGGCAGGTCACCGACACATTGGGAAGGGTGACAGGGTCCCTGAGTGAGGGCAGATCACACACACATTGATAAGAGTGGCAGTGTCCCTGAGGGTGGGCATATCACCCACACATTGGGAAGGATGGCATTGTTCCTGAGAGAGGGCAGGTCACCCACACATTGGGAAGGATGGCAGTGTCCATGGGAGGTGCCAAATCATCCACACATTGGGAAGGATGGCAGTGTCTCTGAGATGGCGCAGGTCGCCCACACATTGGGAAAGATGGCAGGGTCCCTGAGAGCGGGCAGATCACTCACACAATAGTGAAGGAAATCAGGGTCCCTGAGAGGGGACAGGTTACCCAAACATTGTGGAGGATGGTAGTGTTCCTGAGAGGGGGCAGATCCCCCACACAATGGGAAGATTAGCAGGGTGTCTGAGAGAAGGCAGATCACCCACACATTGGGAAGAATGGCAGTGCCCCTGAGAGGGGGCAGATCACCCACAGATTGCGAAGGATGGCAGGGTCTCTAAGTGGGGGCAGATCACCCATACAATGGATCTCTGAGAGGGGCAGATCACCCACACATTGGGAAGGATGGCATGGTCCATGAGAGGGGCCAGTTCACCAACACATTGGGAAGAATGGCAGTGTCCCTGAGAGGGGGCAGATCACTCACAGATTGCGAAGGATGGCAGTGTCCCTGAGAGTGGGCAGATCACCCACACCATGGGAAGGATGGCATGGTCCCTAACAGGGGCCTGATCACCCACACATTGCGAAAGATGGCATGGTCCCTGAGAGAGGGACAGATCAACCACACATTGGGAAGGATGGCAGTGTCCCTGAGAGGGGACAGATCCCGTACACAATGGGAAGGATGGCTAGGTCCCTGAGAGGGACAGATCACCCACACATTGTTTCTTAATGATAGATAGTTGAGCTGAGCGTCATGAAGCGCTGAATTTAATCTCCAGTTTCTGTCAAACCATGGGCTTGAGTTATCCCAGTACCAGAACCACAAGTGACGTACCTCAAGTATTCACATCGATGGGCCTGGGTATCTTCCAGTTTGTGATAGTTCCTTTCCCGCTGGGTGTTTGCAGACCCCCTCAAGCTCTCTGGCACTCTCGGTGATGAAAGCAGAAAATTGGTGACAGACTCTGAAAACAGTGAGAGCTCCAGCTGTTCACCGCCGTTCAGATCCCCGCTAACCTTCCTGCTTTAG
>NW_025211882.1:23370-25000 GCF_004010195.1 Chiloscyllium plagiosum
TCAGTCTTCCTGGGAGCTGATGAAGGGCTTTTGCCTGAAACATCGATTTTCCTGCTCCTCGGATGCTGCCTGACCTGCTGTGCTTTTCCAGCACCATTCTGATCTAAACTCTGGTTTCCAGCATCTGCAGTCCTCACTTTTGCCCGTCTTCCTGGGACTCAACCCAAGAAAAGCGATGGGCCCAGACAGTGTTCCCAGCAAGCACTCAGACCCTGTGTAGACCAACTGGCAGAGGTATTTACCGACATCTTTAACCTCTCCTTCCTATAAACTGAAGTGTCCACCTGCTTCAAGAAGATCACTATCATTCCCGTACCTATGAAAGCACATGCAACAGGTCCACAGCAGGTGTCATATCCCTGCACTCATCCCTGAAAGATCTGGGCAACAAGGACACCTACCTCATTGACTACAGCTCTGCCTTCAATACCATTGTCCCCTCCAGACTGATCTGAAAACACTATAACCTTGCTCTCAGCTCCTCCCTCTGCAATTGAATGCTCAGCTTTCTGACCCACTGACCGCAACCAGTAAGGATAGATAACTGCACCTCCTCCACAATAACACTCAACACAAGAGCCCCCCCAAGGATGTGCCCTCAGATCTGTACATCCTTGCTTACTATGATCTGCCTGTGCTCTTATAAACAAAGCTTTTCACTGTACTTTGATTCACGTGGCAATAATTCAATCAATGATGCTCAGACCAATATTAGTCCTTAAACAATATTACTATAATCAATTATCTGGTCATTGTCATGTTTCTGTTCTTCATACCTTGCTGAGTGCAGATTTGCTGTAGAATTGTCTACCTTAAACAATGACCACTCTTCCAAGGCACATCATTGACTTCAAAACATCTTTGGGACTTTCTGGAGTCTTTCTTTCTTTACGCTTCTCTTCAAATGTGAGTTCTTTTATTTGCAGCTTGGTAGAGAAACATCAGCTTTTCAGACAAATTTCTGAGTTCATTTAAGCTTTTTTTCAAATACATTGAATGTTTTCAAAATGCTTTTAATAGATATTTATGACAAGGGAAGGGTTTGCTTGCCATAATTATTGAAATCTTGCTTAAGGGTATGTAAGGGTTTTTTGTCACTTTTTTAAACAAGACTGAATTTATACTTTGTATGAATACATGCCTAGATCTGCCTTTAGTGCAGAGCAAAGCAGTGACCCATCTCATCCATTGTTTAGTGAATAATAAAAACTCTGCATGTCTTGATGTGCTTTGCTGTGACAAGCCCAAACATACTTCTGCTCTGTCATTGCAAATCTAATTGGGACAGAATTCAAGGTAAACCACATTGTTTTTCTACTTTGTTTTAAATGATTCTCCCCTTCTGCCAACCTCCATTATAATCTTCATTTAGTTTTGTGTCCACCTGTTTACCAATCTCTTCAGAAATCTTTTTTCAGTCAACTAAATAAAGCGTAAAGTCTTGGTGTCAGCTTGGTTTCAATGGTAGCAAAGTCAGAATGTCATGTATTCAAGACCCACTCCAAAGACTTGACCTTGTAATCTCGGCAAATGTTCCCAGTGTTTAAGAGCTTAAAAACAGACAGCACACCCAGTCTCTTCCTACTCCCTCATGGTGATCTTGTGCTGATAGAGATATGTTAATAAGGTG
>NW_025211883.1:0-25000 GCF_004010195.1 Chiloscyllium plagiosum
TTGACAATGCCATTGAGGACTGGGTCCAGAATGTGGAAAGAATGCATTACTTTTTCTAGTTAAATGATATTGTGGCAGCCAAAAAGCAACGAGTAATTATTCTCTGTGGAGTGACAGCTTTTTCTGTTATTAAGAGCCTAACTTTCCCTGAGGCACCAGATACTAAAACCTTTCAAAAATTGACAGACATATTTAAGGAATAAATAGTGGTTCATGTGTGGAATGAACTGCCAGGGGAAGAGGTGGATGCAGGTACAGTTACAACATTTAAAAGACAGTTGGATAAGTACATGAATAGGAAAGGTTTGGAGAAATATGGGCTAAACACAGGCAAGTGGGACTCATTTGGTTTGGGAACATGGTCAGCCATGCTACATGACTTTATGCCTCATTGGTTTTAAATTATTCCATTCACTGTATAAGCTTTAGTTTAATCTGGTAGAACAAGCACTTATCTACCTGGTGAATGTAATGCTATGTTATAAGATATAAAATCCATGTGAGTCAGAAGGTATTTGATGGGGTATCTTTGATTAATCCTGGTTTCTCATTACCTAGATAGGATGAATGTAGTTCTCCGAGGATGCAAGATCCATGTGGAGAAATAGTCATTGATAGTGAACTCAAATACTAAAACTCAAAAGTTTCAGAAATCAAGCAGAAATCACCATTTGGGGACCAGAGAGTACAATCTAAGTCATTTGTAGGTCATTAGGGAATGAAATATTACAGTATGGAGGGGAAAAAAAACTGGGACTTCAAGATGGAAGCTAAATTAAGAGTTACAGAGAGAGAAAATAAAATTGAAGAGGAACAGTTTTTATAGTGCCACTTACTGACGAGACAGAACATTTGTAGCATAATGATCTAAACTAGTGAGAACATTCTGGGCAAGTGGAAGGAAGCAAGTCTGCTCCCACTAACCTTCATTCCATCCCAGATTACAAATTCTATAATTACAGAACAAGCATTTAGTACCATTTGCAGGTAATAAGAAGTGATTAAATTAAGAGAAATTTTAAGGCTAACAATTTAACCAGTAATGGAGTCAGGGACTGGCACATATGGGAGGTTAAAACATTATAAAATGCCAGAGCTTCAGAAAGCTGATGTGCTCCTTCCCATTTCTACATTTAAATAGTACAAATCCCTTAGGGATGGTAGACAATCGACTGTTGTTCGATGGTCCCCATTAGGCTAATATTTTATTCCTTTTTTTGTTATTTTTGGATACAAACATGATCATCTGCCTTAACCTCAGATTATTAGCATGGACTTCTGATTACTAGTACAATGATATTAAGACTACCTTACTGCCTTCTCTCGTTTCTACCTCTTTGGCCCTCACAACTTACAGCAATACTGCTGGATATAATGAGAGACTAACTAAATTGGTCTGTATTCTCTGGAGTTCAGATAAATGAAAGGTGATCTCATTGAAACATACAAAATTCTGAAAGGACTTGGTAGAGGAGCTTGTTTCATCTCACTGGGGAATTTAGGACATGAGGACAGTGTCTTTGGGTCATCAACTAATCATTTAAGACTGAGATTAGGAAAAATTTCTTTCCTCAAAAGGATTGACCATCTCAACATCCAAAGGTTGTGGATCATCGCTGAATATATTTAGCATTGAGATAGACAGAATTTTGTTCTCTCTGTGAATCATAGGATATGGGAAGTGAGTGGATTTAAGGTCAATGATTAGCCATGACTGTGCTGAATGGCAGAAGGATCTTGTGGTGCAGTGGTAGTGCCCTTATTTCAGACCCAGGAGGCCCACATTCAAGATCCTGCTGCTCCAGAAGTGTGTACTAACATCTCTTATCAGGTTGATTAGTACATATGTATTGAATGGCAGAGCTGACTCAACAGTCTGAATGGTCTCCTACCCTTACTTCTTCTGTCCTTAAAGATACCTCAGAACCAGGACTGGGTCCATTGCAATTCAATCATTGCACTTTCTCTATCTTCACTTATGGTTCCATAATGGAACCATACTGGCCTTTTAAGCAGAATTCCTTCAACTTATGTGGAGCTATTTCCATACCCACACTCTTGGATTGGTTAGGAAACTTAGAATTGGAATGCTAATGTCAGCACAGAATTTAAATATCCACAACAAAACCCAGCTCATGAACTTTCAGGGTCCTGACTCATTGCTGGTGTCTTCACTATAGTGGTAGAGTACAGAAAGTAAAAATTCTGCTCAAAGTCTATGCATATTATCCTCCACTATACTTCTGGTGTTGAGGAGACAATGCCGTCTCAACCATATATTCAAAGACCATAGAAATAATTAATATACAAGTTAAAAACATATTTGAAGTGGATTTGTATATAAAAGAAGAGCAAATTATTCCAAAGTTCTTACAGGTACAATCACAATTGCAAATTCTATCATGCAATAATAATGATCTTACATATTTATGGTTGTGAAATATATTTTATAACTCTGAAATGAAATTAGCAAATCTTAGATACATAGATTAAGGTCTTGTGGGTGCAGTAGCAGTGTCCCTAATTCTGGGGCAAGAGGTTCTAGGTTGAAATCCCACTTCAGGATTTGTTGACCACAGAAAGTGTGTTCATTATGTCTCCAAACAGATTGGTTATCAGACTATAAATCCTCTAAATATGCCTAATGATACTCAGTGAGAGCTGGAAAGTTTCTAATTCAGCCATACTGCACAAGGAAATGGAAGGCCACTGCAGCACTTACTAATGGACCAATTCAGTGGACACCAACTCCCTCTTCGGAGTTGATACATGAAAGAGAGAGAGAGGAACACCTACAACAGATAAGTCAGTCAATCATCATTTTGTAAAGATTAAAGACATATTAATATTTGAGGCTGAAAACTGAAACCCCTTTATGGGTTCAAAGAGATAAAAAAGGGAAATACACCCTGTGTGTGATAGATTATACAGAAGTGAATGGATAAATAGATCTCACTTCTGTGGCTCCCACTTTTTGTGTATTTTAAAATAATGAGAGGTTTAGTTAAGTTAATGGTAGTTGTCTTTTCCCTAGGATGGGGGTTTTCAAGACTAGGGGGCATATTTTTAAGGTGAGAGGAGAGGGATTTAAAAAAGACATGAGAGGCAATGAACTTCCTGAGGAAATGGTGGATGTGGGTACAATTACAACATTTAAAAAGAATTTGGATAAGTACATGCATAGAAAGGTTTGGAGGGATATGGGCCAGTAGCAGGCAGGCAGGACTAGTTTAGTTTGGGATTATGTTCGGCATGGACTGGTTGGACCAAAGAGTCTATTTCCATGCAGTGTGACTCTATGATACATTGACGCTATAACTATTATTGTTGACAGGACTTTTCTATATTTCCAGGTCTTTCAGATATTACAAATTTGCTGATACTAATCTATATCTAAAGCAATACAATAGTAAAACCCAACTTGCCACAACATTGAACCCCTTTGAATATGAACTGAATCTGGGGATTCTCACAAGTGTCTCCAAGCCCACTTTTCCAATCTTAAAGGGATCCATTAATAAACAATTACTAGGATCTGTACAAAAAAATCAAGGATAAGAACTGTGCAGTTGAGGGACCGCTGTATTATGAAAGGAACTGTCTTGCAGATGAAACGTTAAACAGAGGTCCAGTCTGTCCGCTTGGTTTGATGGATGCAAAAGATACTGTGGCAGTATTTAGAAGAAAGGCAGGGGAGTTGTTCCCTGGATCCTGGCCAATACTTATCCTTCAATCAACATTACATAAAACAGATTATCTGCTCATTTTCACACTTGTTGTAGAGGGGTTTGCTGAGCACAAATTAACTGCTGCATTTCTGACATTACAAAACTGACAATACTTTAAACAATATCAGTTGTAAAACATGCTTAAACATCTGGTAGTTTGGAAAAGTTATATTTAAATGCAAGGCTTTTTTTGGAATATTAATTTCATTGGGTGTAAACTAGCATGTAGCATTTCAGGTATATTTAACTTGTTTGGTAGTAGATCTGCCACACCCCAACATCCCATAATACTCACAAGCAACAAATCACACAATATCCCATAAGCAGACTCATAGTAAATCTTGTTTCTCTTTTCAGCTAGCTCCTTTTTGAAACCTGCCTCTGTTTTTAAATTTCCAGTTTAGCTCCTAGTCTTTTTCCTGAAGCACTGGATAGCTGACCAGGATTATCCCAGGCTCTTCAAAAATTGAAGATTAATTGCTTGTTCACTGCAGCAAGCAACCAAGGCAAGAAAGTAAATAATAAATGGGTAATTTACTCTGAATATGTTCAGTTATTACTTGTAAGAATAGTGAAGATGGGGAAAGAAAGATGCTTCTCAAACCAAACGGAGGCGGGTACTGCAGATGCTGGAGATTAGAGTCAAGATTAGAGTGGTGCTGGAAAAGCACAGGAGGTCAGGCAGCATCCATAGAGCAGGAAAATCGATGTTTCGGGCAAACGCCCTTCATCAGAAATGAGGCTGGGAGCCTCCAAGGTGGAGAGATAAATGGGAGGGGTGTGGGGCTGTGGAGAAGGTAGCTGAGAGTGCAATAGGTGGATGAAGGTGGGGGTAAGGGTGATAGGTCGGAGAGGAGGGTGGAGTGGATAGGTGGGAAGGAAGATTGGCAGGTGGGACAAGTCATGAGTACGGTGCTGACTGGAAGCTTGGAACTGGGGTAAGGTAGGAGATGGGGAAATGAGGAAACTGGTGGTCTACATTGGTGCCATGGGGTTGGAGGGTCCCGAGGCGGAAGATGAGATGTTCTTTCGCCAGGCGTCAGGTGGTGGGGGAGTGGCAATGGAGGAGGCTCAGGACCTGCATGTCCTTGGCAGAATGGGACAGGGAGTTGGAATGTTCAGCCACGGAACGGTGGGGTTGATTGGTGCCGGTGTCCCAGAGATGTTCTCTGAAGTGGTCTGTGAGAAGGCGTCCGGTCTCCCCAATGTACAGAACACCACATCAGGAGCAATGGATACAATAAGTGACTTGTGTGGAAGTGCAAGTGAAACTTTGATGGATGTGGAAGGCTCCTTTGGGGCCTTGGATGGAGGTGAGGAGGGAGGTGTGGGTGCATGTGTTGCAATTCCTGCAGTGGCAGGGGAAGGTGCCAGGAGGGGAGGGTGGGTTTTGAGGGGGCATGGACCTGACCAGGTAGTCACGGAGGGAATGCTTCTTCTTCACCATGGACATTCAGTCCCTCTACACCTCCATCCGCCATGACCAGGGCCTCCAAGCCCTCCATTTCTTCCTCTCCCGATGTCCCTAGAAGTACCCTTCCACTGGCACTCTTATTCGTTTGGCTGAACTGATCCTCACCCTTAACAATTTCTCCTTCTAATCCTCTCACTTCCTCCAGATGAAAGGGGTAGCCATGAGCACCTGCATGGGCCCCAGCTATGCCTGTCCCTTTGTCGGCTACGTAGAACAGTCCATCTTCCGGAGTTACACCAGCACTATTGCCTGCCATTTCCTCTGCTACATTGATGACTACTTCGGTGCCACCTCGTGCTCCCACGAGGAAGTTGAACAGTTCATCAACTTCACTCATAAATTCCACCCCAACCTTAAATTCACCTGGATCATCTCTGACACCTCCATCCCCTTCCTGGACCTTTCCATCTCCATTAATGATGACCGACTCAACACTTACATTTTTTACAAACCCACTGACTCCCACAGCTACCTGGACTACAACTCCTCCCACCCTGCCTCCTGTAAAAATGTTATCCCTTATTCCCAATTCCTTCACCTTCACCGCATCTGCTCCCAGGAGAACCAGTTCCACTACAGAACACACCAGATGGCCTCCTTCTTTAAAGACCATAAGTTCTGCTCCCACATGGTTGAAGATGCTCTCCAACGCAACTCATCCATGTCCCACATCTCTGCCTTCAAATTCCACCCCTCCAACCACAGCAAGGACAGCACCCCCTGATCCACACCTTCCACCCCACCAACCTCTGCATAAATCGCATCATCCACAGACATTTCCACCACCTCCAAACGGACCCCACCATCAGGGATATATTTCCCTCCCCATCCTAATCTGCTTTCCACAAAGACCGTTCCATCCTGTTTTGTGTATCGTATCCATTGTTCAAAGTTAACTGAATAGACATTTAATCTAAAATCTGATTTAATTCCACTGTAAATGCTTGTTGTGTGAATTGAACTCCTTGAAAGCAAATATTAACATAAAATCGTAAGATGAAGTCATCAAGATGGTGGAGGATTAGGGCTCCCGAGCTGGGCATTGTCTGCTCCAAATGATTTTCTTTGTTTTCTCTCTTTTCTTGTTTTGTTTTTTCTTTCCTTTACTTACCTCCTGAGCTCAGATGGCTTTGGTAGCAGTAAGTGAGCCCAGAGCAGACCCGACTGGGCCCATCGCGGATTCGAGTGGTCCTAGCGCAGACCTCATGGTAGAGGCGTATAAGCCCAACACAGACTTGAATGAATCCCTATTTACTTTTCCAAGGTGAGCTGGGAACCTGGCACCAGAATTGAAGGCTGCTACATTGGCAGAGGTGATATTGGTGAGGTAGGGCCAGTGACAAAAGATGGCATCTGAGGATCAGCAACTTTATCATTGGTTGGGAAGAACATCAATCAAATGGGCCCAGCAGGAGGAGATGCAACTCTAATGTTGGTGGGTCTGGAGCAGGCGGTGGTAGAGGAGAATTGGCCCAGCATTGAAAGATAGTGCTTGAAGAGTACAACTTCACCGTTGGTTAGATCCGGTGTAATGGAGGCGAGGTGGTGGAGAAGAGATGGTGGCGCATTGATAATGAGCTGGCTCAGAACTGATGGTCTCTTTAAGCTATACCTTTTTTTCTTTATTCTTAAAGCTATTCAATGGGGCACTGGGTCATGATGAGAGCAGAAAAGCTTTTCACAGTATTTTACTGTTTTACTCACTGTAAAATATGCATGATAATAAAATCATTCATTCATTTTATTTAAATTACAGCAAGCTCCCTTTCTGTGTTAAGATGGTTAGTTTGTGTCTCCCATCCTTAGACATGGAAGTTGACATTTCACTGGTTTTGATATATGTCTCCAACCCCAAAAAAGAAGAATTAAATGAATGACACAAGCATGAATTTCTAAAATGTTGGCAGAAATGGGGAAAAGGTGGTCCCATAACAGAAGTACAGTGATTAATCAAAGATGGTGTGATAGTGTAAACTTCAAGATAAACTGTTACACATAGAAAGAAGCAGCAATAACTCTGTCTGGAATAAAGTATTAAGGAGCATGGATAACCTTATACAGGAATTGAAAGCAACTAGCCATGTCTGGAAAACATGGTTGAAGCTACATGAACAAAACTGTTTTGACATCTGCTTGATAACTGGCTGCTTTCTGAAAGATGGCAGCGGACTGAGCTTGTCCACTCCATCTGCTGTTCTTCTACCGTTTTTTTCATGTCTTGTTTTTTTTTCTATTTTTGTTTCAGTTTTTACATTTTTTTCGGCTAACTTACCTTCTGGACAGTGGCAGCATCGGTATCAGGCTTGTTGAATTTGGTGGTTGGCTAGGTGTCCTGTGCAAGGACCGGCTGGGAGTCTGACCTGGAACTCTTTGTGAATTCCCAATGCCTAGCACGCGGACCAAAACCAAGGCCGAGGCTCTGTGCAGACAGCTGCCAGATCAGAGATTTAGTGACCTGAGATCCCAGGACTGAGCCATACATGGCAGTGGTGGTTCCCCTGATATCTGCAGTGATGATGAAAGCAGGGAAGATGGAGGCAATGTGGGGAAAGTGTGTGGAGGAGATCGAGCCCTTGTAGGAAGTGTAGTCCCAGCATGGCTAAGTACTTAAGAAAGACTTAATATTAAGAAGGTCTGTAACGTTTAACTTTTAACTTTATTTATTTTTTATGCTATACCAAGAGTGACTGTAATGTTTAACTTTTAACTTTATTCCTTATTTCTTTCTACCTTTTTCTTAAGTTCTTGTAGATAAGATGGCGTTGTGTGTGGTGACATTGAAAAGTTTTCAGTGTACTCCTATACTTTTGTACTTGTGTACATGTGACAATAAAGTCTAAACCTAAAATCTAAAAAATATTATTGTCACAAGGACAAATGATTGCCATGTAGAAGAATTTAAGGAGTTAACTGGGGAAAAGAAGTGTCTTCAATGCCAAATGTAAAAAGGAAAAAATAACTTACTTCTGATAAGAAGGCAAGCTGCAGACTTGCAATATTTTGGATGAAAGAATCTAAAGAATCATCATAGACCTGAAAGGCAAAAAGTTGGTACAAGGATCCAACACCAGAACAGTAGCAGAACTTCAAAGAATAACACTGAACAAAGATTGAACCCTGGACACTTCCAGAAACACTGTTGGTGGAATTGTAGCTAGATTCTACCATTGTTTGGATAATAATCAAGCTAAGTTGTGAGGTTTAACTTGCTTACTTGAGAGATCGTATTTTAGTTGCTATACGCAATAAAATTTAAATCATTGTTTCAGTGCATGATTGTCTGTGACATTTCTTAATAAGTATCCAACTTAAAGGTAACTCCCACAACAACAGGAGATGGATGGAAGCTGTAAATATAGTCAACTAAATCTCAAAATCACAGTGAAAACAAAAATTGCCAACACTATTATCCATGAAATAGTGAAATCAGGGAAGGAAATCTAATTATGTATGCACAGACAAATATTCTCAAACATGTATTAACAATTTCGGATAATAATTGTAAACTGTCATCTTTTAAAATTAATAACTGAAAAAAATACCTAAATGCTGATGCACATCCAGGGTTTAGGATACTGCGTTAACCTACCACATGAGTGCGCCTATTGTGCTTCACACAACTAATAGAAAGAGGACAGATGTGCTCCTGTAAGAATGCAGAACAACTCATGTAAATCATTAATGGCACAGGTATTCCAAAACCTGGTCAGAATATGTTAAAAGATAAATATTGAGGTATATTTGTTGCTACTATTAAAAAAAATCAGTGGAAGTAGATTTTGATACAAGCAAACTAAAACTATGTAATAATGCTGACTGAAACATTTGCAAATTCTAAACTCCATGCAACGTGCAGATAACTCTGTCTTTCTGTGCTGTGCACACCATAAGCATTCCCATCATTTTTAGCTTCTATTTATTAGTGCTGTGATGTAATCCAATTGAAAATAAAAATGGAGTTTTCCATGATGTGAGTCTGAAACAATGAAGTCTTCCAGAAAAATCAGAATTGAAAAGGCCAGAAATCAGTAGTTACTAACATTCTTTTAATTTACGTATAATCCACCTAATCAAACAAAAGAATAAGACATCAGAAATCACTTGGGTGTGATTCACTATATATCTATTAGGATTCAATCTTCAATGTTTGTGAATACTCCTAAGTTCACAGTACCTCATCAAAAACATTTGCTGTTCATAGCAACAATGATTATGCCAAGTTTTTCCAAAATATTCCAGTGAATGGACAGGAATGTTTACATGTTACCATGATGAAAAAATTTCATGAATGAGTTGTAGCGCACTTCTCTTTAAAGGAATAGCAGATGACACCACAATTGGAGGTGCAATGGATAGCAAAGAACGTTACCTCAGAGTACAATAGAATCTTGATCAGCCACGCCAATGGGCTGAAGAGTGGCAGATGGAGTTTAATTTATATAAATGTGAGATGCTGCATTTTGGAAAGGCAAATCAGGACAGGACTTATACATTTAAAGGTAAAATCCTGGGGAGTGTTGGCTTGGAGAGAGCTTGGAGTGCAGATTCATAGTTCCTTGAAAGTGGAGTCCCTGGTCAACAGAGTAGTGAAGGTGGCATTTGACACATTTGCCTTCATTGTTTTCTGCATTGATTATAGGAATTGGGACGTCATGTTGCAGCCATACAGGATATTGGTTAGGCCACTTTTGGAATACAGCATGGAATTCTGGTCTCCCTGCTAAAGGAGGGGTGTTGTGAAACTTGAAAGAGTTCAGAAAAGATTGACAAGAATGCTGCAAGGGTTGGAGGATTTGAGCTATAGGGATAGGCTGAATAGACTGTGGCTGTTTTTCCTGGAGCATTGGAGGCTGGGTGACCTTATAGAGATATATAAAATTATGAGAGAAACTCACAGGGTAAATAGACAAGGTCTTTTCCCAGGGGTGGGGGAGTCCAGAACTAGAGGGTATAAGTTTAGAGTGAGAGAGGAAAAATTTAAAAGGGACCTAAGGGGCAACTTTTTCACACAGAGGTTGGTGCATGTATGAATTGGTAGGGGCTGGTACAACTACAATATTTAAAAGCAAGGGTTTAGAGGGATATGATACAAATGCTGGGAAATGGGACTAGATTTATGTAGGATATCTGGTCCGGATGGATGAGTTGGACCAAAGAGTTTTTTTCCGTGCTGTATGTCTCTTTAACTCTATGATAGTTCTGAAAAAAAATTATACAAATTTTGTACGCTAATTTTCACATTCTGGTCATTATTTCTTGATATTATCTGAGCAGAAAGATAATTACACACTTCTAGAGCTGGTGGACTCGAACCCAGGCCCCCAAGTTCAGACGTAGGGATACTACCACTGCACCATAACAGGTAGCCCTTCCTTACCTGTCATAAGTGAGCATGGAAATCTTGATGTGTTGTGTTGGGGCTTATTTCACTGCAATAGCACTAAAGCCAATCCAATCTATTCCTTGCATAATGGAGACAAAACTGGAATTAGTCAGGAATAGGCAACTTGGACATATCTTTTCTTCCCAACCCAAGTGAATTTTTATTTTAAACAATTCATTCAGGATGTGGGCTTCTCTGGTAAGTGCAGTATTTACTGGTGGTGAGCCACCTTCTTGAAATGTTGTAAATTGCGCTGCTTAATTGTAATGCACTTAATATCCATTTGAGATCAACTGATACAAATCAAGGATTGAATTTCTTTTTTTGTGTAGTTTTATGCCCGCATCCATGAGTTTGTGTTCAAGACAAACTGGTCGAGGAGAAGGCAAGGAACTGTCTTTAGGCTTGGACTTCTTTGTAACACATATTTATTACATATTGTGAGTAAATCCTATGATACATTGTATTCAGAGATATACCAGACTCTAACCTTGGTGTTATTGTGGTAAGACTCTTCCATAAACTCCATCACTGAAAGCTAATTGGTCTACTTCAGTTGGGGAGGGACAGGGAAGAAGGTTATCTGGAAATATCTGATACTTTGAACAACTGGGCCAGTGTGCTAAGGAATGACAGATGGAGTTTAATTTAGATGAATGCAAAGTGTTGCATTTTGGTGGGTCAAACCAGGACAGGCCTTACACAGTCAATGGTAGGGCCCTGGGAAGTTATAGAACAAAGAGATCCAGGGGTACAGGTTCATAGCTCCTTGAAAGTGGAGCCATAGGTGGACAGGATATTGAAGGAAGCTTTTGACATGCTTGCTTTCATCAGTCAGAGCACTGAGCAGAGGAGTTGGGATGTCTTGTTGCAGCTGTTGAAGACATTAATGAGGCCACATTTGGAGTATGGCTTGCAGTTCTGGTCTCCCTACTATAAAAAGGATTTTATTCAATCAGAAAGAGTGCAGTAAAGATTTAGTAGGATGCTACCTGGACTGGAAGGTTTGAGTTATAAAGAGAGGTTGGTTAGGCTGGGACATTTTTCTCTGGAATATAGGAGACTGAGGGCCAATGCTATAGAGGTCTATAAAGTTATGAGAGGCATAGATAAAGTAGATAGCCAGCAGCTTTTCCCCATAGTGGGGGAGTCTAAAACTAGAGGGCATAGGTTTAAGGTTAGAGGGGAGAGATGAAAACGGTCCAGAGGGGCAATTTTTTCACACCGGCAGTAGTGAGTGCCTGGAATAGGCTGCCAGAGGTGGTAGTGGAACCGAGTACAATTTTGTCATTTAAGAAATATTTAGACAGACACACGAATGAATAGGTATGGAGGGATATGGACCAAACACAGGCAAATGGGACTAGTTTAATAGTGAAAATTGGGTCTGATCCTAATGTTATAAGTGCTATCCTACTAACTAGTCAAGCAGCAATCTAGCATAGATAAGCTTCTAGTAAGTATGATTATTAACCAATATCCCAGACTTCTCAAGGTTCATAATTAAAGCAAGAAAAGCTAGTAATACTTAGCAGATACACCTGCAGCTGTCAGAGAAAAACATGTCAATGATTCAGGTCTGTAACCACATCTGTGCTACAGATAAAGACAGTGGGCTGGTCTCCTATTTTCTCTGGGCACTCCCCTCAGATGATTAAATCCTGTTCCTCTTCAGCTCTTAAAACATTTCTTCAAACAATAGCCTCCAGAGGTCACAGATGATGGTGACTACCTCTTAGTTGTTAGTCTTGAGGGATATGGGCCAAAGGCAGGTGTATGGAGTTAGGCCATATCTTATGAAATGGGTCTGATTAAGTACGTACTCCACTCCTATTGTTCCGCTCTCACCTAATTCTAGCCTCATCCTACCATTAAGCCATGATCTTCAAGTGTAAGGGCCTGAATGGTTTACTCCTATTCCTATGTTCAATATTGTCATCTTCATATCTCATTTACATACATTCTTGTAGCAGAGGCGTGCATATCAATTTTTAAATATTCTAAATATCTAAAAATGATTGTGCAGGAAGATAGGTAGAGGGCAAATATGTTAATTTCTCCTTAGGAAGGCCAGAAATAGACATTGTGCTGTTATGGAAAAGTTCTTTGATCATTAGTTTGTGATCCAGTTCACCATACAGAAGATTTTAGGATACACGGTCTATTCAAAGAACTTTGCCGAGCCAGTGCTGACCTCAATGGCTTGGTAATGAGTGTATGCTGATGGAATTAGCAGACTTCAAGGCCAAAAATTGGTGACTTTATCCTATAAAGAGATCTGAGAGATACATCTGAGACACCAGAGATGGAAATTCTTCAATCTTTACTCCAGCCTAGCTTATGTTGTCACGCCACATCCAACATATGTCTTACTAGTGTAGGGATTGCATGAAAGGCACAGACATGATGCCTGATGTTACTGTTAGTTTGCAGTCGTTCAACATTCTCCTAATCATCATGGATATAATATTTACAATTTTTGAAGCATTTATGTTGCTGTCAGCATCAAATGATAGTTTATTGATGATTAGAGCCTACATACATGAAGCTATCAACTACTTCCAGTGACACATTGTCAATGATGATTGCTGGTGGAATGGCAATGTCCAGGATCATGACATTTTGTCTTTCTTATATTGTATTTTAAGCCAATATCTGTCCATCTGGTATAAATATTGTACAGTATGGAATGCTAATTCTCCGTACAGATACGGCACATGCCTACGCTTCACCTACAGGGGGTCTCTACTTTTGTATCAGCTATTGAACCTTACCAATTCAAAATCCAACCTGAATGCCAGATAATTCTCATCAGTCACACTGATCTGTAACTGTTATAAAAGTTAAATATCTAACTTCTGATACTGACCAAAGTTCACCCACCGGAAACATTAAACCTCTCTCTACAGATGCTGTGCATTTCCAATTTTATTTTCAAATTTGCAGTGTTAACGCTCTGCTGATTTTTTCAATGCAGTTAGCGTGCTACTGGTTACTAATATGCATAGTCAGCAATACTGGCTGGCTATGGTGTCTACATGAGGTCATATTACTGTGGTGGGGATCCAATTTAATTTGAAACAACAGTTTCCAGCCTCCATGTACTGTAAATCAGGAGAGACTTTGGGCACATTTTGACCTGAAATGGATAGTGAAGTTTGCCACTCCCTTTCGTCTCAAAGGAGCCGCTGAGAAATGGGCACAGAACAGGAGGACACGAGACATGTGGATGACTATTCCATTGGTGCTGCTTATTCATGAGCTGGTCGTGACCTAAAAACAGAAAATGCTGGAAATATCCCGCAATTAAAGAGCAGCCGCGGGACAGAAACAGAAACATTGTCGGTGACATTTCCTTCTGATTTAATTTACTTCTGACACAATCCATTCTCGCAGCCAACGGGGAGGGAACAGAGGTTTATGACTACACACAGCCCGGGGATTGCGAAAAAAAACATTTAAACAACGGCTCATCAGACCCCGATCTGTATTTTACAATCAAAGCGAGACAAATTAGTTACACAATCCGTGCAAATGTGGAATAAACTAGGTCAGTGTTTCCAAAGATCCTGTAAGCCATCCACATGTTGCTAACCCTTGCCTCTGTGCGCGCCCCCTTGCGCTGTCAGTCAAACAACTTGGTGCGCGCCCCCGCTGTCATACACCCACACCTCCACGCGCACCACCTCACGCGCAATCAGACCGCCTGTACACGCCCCTTACCCACCGTTATTCAAATCCCCGTGCAAGGCCCCGCCCGTCAGCATTCAAAACCGACGTGCGCTCCCTCTGCAAATGTCAATCAAACTCTGGCACGCCTCTGGAGACATCATTCAACACCCCGTGCGCGCTCCTGCAGCCGTCATTCGAACCACAAGTCCGCGCCCCTGAAGCCGTCATTCGAAACATCCCGTGCGCGCCCCTGGAGCCATCATTCAAACCCCTCCCCTCCATGAGCTGTCATTCAAACCCCAGTGCGCGCCCTTTGCTTTATGACGTGTCTGTGCGTGATGCGACTGCGCGCGAACCGGGTGTCACGTGTTGCCACATGCGCAGATGGGACGGGAAGTGGCGGCTCGTTCCGCGCCTTTTCCGGTGCCGCCGAGACCGGGGACTGGAGCGAAGCGGACGCGGGCGGTGAGGGAGAGGCTGGCCGGCTTGGTAGACACTCACTCACTCTTCAGGTAACGTGGTGAGAGAACAACAACCCGCGCGGTTGGCGGGAGCTGCTGCATTGAGGAGTGACTGTGCTGTGAGCCGTTACGGAGCAGGGAAGCCTGACTCAATGACCTCTGCTGGGAGTGCGGAGACGCTGCTGTAGTTGGGCGGCTGGAGGGAGGCCGGGCTTCACACGGTCACCGACAGCTGCTGCACCGAACTGCCGATCCGAGAGACCTCCGAAACGGGCGGCCAGAACAACTTGGCTGCTTTTGAGGCCTTTACCGTTAGCCCGGGCCAGGCCCCCTCGGTCGGCCAGCTCCATCTGCCTCTCGCTGCCGCGGTCTCTTATGTACTTTCTGGAAGATGGGAAAGGTCCTGTCGAAGATATTCGGGAACAAGGAGATGCGTATATTGATGCTTGGACTTGACGCCGCTGGTAAGACCACCATCCTGTACAAATTGAAACTGGGTCAGTCTGTCACCACCATCCCCACTGTGGGCTTTAATGTGGAGACAGTGACTTATAAAAACGTCAAGTTCAATGTTTGGGACGTGGGTGGTCAGGACAAAATCCGGCCACTCTGGCGGCACTACTACACCGGGACCCAGGGATTAATATTTGTGGTAGACTGTGCCGACAGGGATCGGATAGACGAGGCCAGGCAAGAGCTTTTGCGCATCATCAATGACCGGGAGATGAAAGAAGCAATCATTCTGATATTTGCAAATAAGCAAGATTTAGCCGAATCCATGAAGCCGCATGAAATTCAAGAGAAACTGGGTTTGACCCGCATCCGGGATAGAAATTGGTATGTGCAGCCGTCCTGTGCCGTTTCAGGAGATGGACTATTTGAAGGTCTTACGTGGCTAACGTCCAATTACAAATCTAAATGAACATACAGACTGTTTTAGACAAAAATATCAGTTGCCTCGGAAAATCTACCGAAAGTAATCTTGACTCTACTAATCACCTGTTTGCATTTCTTTGTCTAGTTTGGCTTTGCTTTAGAACGTTTTCATATAAATGCGCTGAACTAACCTTAAACGATAATCAAATGTTAAGTATTTTGAAAGGTCTTTCTTTAAACCATTTGCTATTATTTGAATTACTTCCTCTTTCTGTATTCGATTTGGGCTTTTCAACACTTTATACTCCAGTTTCGAGTTGTTCCTTTTTACTGCCTTGCTGTAGATCGCCGGTTTTACGTTCATGAAAAGCTACGATGTTGGCTCTCTTTCAATTAGTAAACTTAAAATTTATTTGAACAAATTTAGTCGCCGTATAATTATTTGACTTTGCTTCTTTGACTCATCACCACTATATATTTAAGAGCCCTGTCATTTCTAAACTTGATTGGGTTTTTTGTGGAGTCGGTTGAAATGTTTCATTTTGATTCTATGTAGGGTGTGTCCATATAAAACGTATGTTTCTGTCTGTATTCCCCTCACTCTGTAACTCTGCCTCAAAACAAGTGGTACTGTGGAGAAAATATTTCAATATTCACCTACAATGGAAAAATAATCTTGAATGCCATATAATTGTAAAATCAGTTTATGCAGGGCTGCTTTAATTGCTCTAATGCATTTGCTTTAACGTTCATACTGTATTCTGGGAGTGCATGTAATCTAACCACTGCCTAAGATACCGCACACCCAGAATGAATTTGCATTTGCTGAGGAGTAAGAAGTGACAAAAGGGTGGGTAATGTGCTTATGACTACTTGGTCATGTGGAGCGATAAATACTGACATGGACAACTTGAACTAATTGTTCTTTATCTGTTGTAACTTTGTATTTCTGTATGATTCCAATTTCACTTGAGTATTCATTCCTGATGCAAAACAATTAGTTTGGAACAAAGTTGAGTGACAGCAGGACAGACTATATAAAGCAATATAGAAAATGTCATGAAAAGTACTAAATTATAAATACATTTGGAGTGGCCCTGCATTTCAAGGCAGGCATTTAACACCTTATTAATAACATTTGTGAAAATGAGCATATCCATTGCAGGCTTTTCAATTTATTATAAAAGTCATAGTTAAGTTGATATTTTCTTAGTATTTTGAGTGCTGACACGCAACTTCCTGTGTCTGTGGTTTTCCGTAGAAGAGAGAATAAAGATCTTGTAGAGGTAAGGGCAGTTTTATATCTGATTATTAAAAGTCACTGCTAAACACGGAAAAGCATAACAGCACAGATTTTGAAGGTTCAGTATTTTGAAAAGTTAAGATCTGCAGGAATTAAATAATTTCTGTTCTTGAAATTGCATTGTTCAATGTAGTATTTTTTAGTAAAATGTACTTTTATGGTTGTGCTAATTTTTAAATCTTAAAATTACTTTCTTAAATCACTTTATACGTTGAATAAATATTAAGTTATTAATTTGGAAAATAATATCTATGTGGATTTCCTGACTGTTGTCTAGAAGCTCCAATCAAGGTTTTAAGTGATTTGTGGTGTCCGGATCATTTAGTTTGCATTAAATTATTTTCATTGAGCTGATGGCACTTAGTACTTCAAATTTTTAGGTGGAATGTTTATCATGTTTATCATCAAATTCATAATATTTTAATGTTATACTAAAACAACTCTATTCAATTGAATCAAATAAAGCTATATTTTCAAAAGCTATATTTGAGCTTCAAGTAATTTGCACTGTAGCTGTGACAAGACTTTTCAGACTCTATTGAGAATAGTTATTCAACCGGTACAGTACTTGCTTAAAACCACTGTATTGGTAAAGACTTCAAATCTAATCAGTGTGCGTGTTAATTATCCAAAATTGAAGAATATATAACTGAAATATCTATTACATTAACTTCATTTTGAGTACAGCCAGGATGGGAGAAGCTGTGCAAATTTGCAAAATATCAAATTAAGAGGGCTAGGATAGCTTTATTATAGCCTTTTATTATTGAACCTATAAGATTTGAGAAATGAATCAGTAGTGGCCCCTCAGGCTGGTGAGTTTTGAAGTGAGTTGGACAATTGTCAAATGAGTTGGAGCACAAAATAACTGATTTGAAATTAATTTGTGGTCTTGATCTGATATAGAAAATGGGGTGAACAAAGAATCCACTGCTGAATTATAAATTCTTTATTTTCTGAAGGAAGAGGGGCAGTGAGTACATGTATGGATGGACACAATTTTATATTGCAATTTTTTCAACATTGAATATTATTGTTGAGCATTCTCTTTTTCAAAGAAAAATATTGAAGTTTGTTCAAAGCACAGGACAGACAAGATGTTTTTGTAGAAAGGTACTCAAATAAACTTTATCCTTAAAGCTTAAAAGCATGTCTTCAGTTATTTACAATTTGATATAAGCAATCTTGGTGTCTAGTTTTCTACCTTTAGCTGATTTAAAATTGTATTCTCATTCTCCTTGTACTGAATTTGCAATCTAGTGTTACAGCTTTTATTTTTGTTCTTGGGATGTGGACATTGTTCACAACACTTACTAGCACTTCTTGTTACTGCAGATCATTTAGAGTTAACCACGTGTCAACAAGAATAGCATAAAAAGCAAGACAAAATAGGTTATATTTTGCTTCTCAAAATTAGAATGAGCAAATTTAACTTTACTGTTCCACAGACTTTGTTTTACTTTAATTCAGTGAATCTAAATTATAGATTAATTTGTTTTCCTAATTTCCTATGATGGATTTGAACTTGTCCTCTGTTACAAACTGTATTCTTGCTACTACAACAGATCTAACCTATTTTGTCAATTAACTATTATATAATCTTCTTTCTTTTGAACGCTTGAAGTTCACAAAGGTGTTGAGAATCAATGGAGATGCCTTTGCAGACTGTACTAATCCAACCTTAGTTCTTGAACATTAGAAGTTCTTGATTAATTACCCTTAACATACTACTCAAATATAATTATTTAAATTTGAGCCACTTTCAATTTTGGAGTATTCTGTTAATAGAAACCATTGCATTTTCTCTTTTTTTTTGAGAGGTGGGCAGATTTTTTTTTATTATCTTGAGGAGTTGAACTTTTTACTGCCCCTCAGCCAATGTGGCTAATTGTACCTGTACCCCACCTTATGTTATAGAACCTCCTGTTATCCATTCAGCTGTTTACATTGCATATGATTTGTGTTTAGTGATTTAGTTTGTTAATTTTGAAAAAGAAATGTGGGTAGTAATGTCTTGGGGTTAAAACTTTACGTGTATTAGAAAGAGTTATGGTTTTTAGAATATACCTTCAACTTATTTCAAAATTTTAGTTTGGGGGTTCCCTACAGTATGAAAGCAGATCATTCAGCCTATTGAGTCCAAACTAACCATTCCAAGGGCATCCCACCCAGACCCATCCCCCAACTCTGTCACCCTGAGTCTACCATGGCCAATCCACAGTCCAAGGATCTCCGGAGTATCCAGAGAAAACCCACATAGATGTGGCGAGAATATGTATACTTCACACACAATCATCAGAGGTTAGAATTGAATGTGGGTTACTGGAGCTTTGAGGCAGCAGTGCTAGCCACTGTGTTGCTGCACTTTTGTGGTAAGAATTTGGAATATAATGGTTCAGTGGTATTTAAATGCAAGTTATATCTGTGGTAGAGCTATCCAGAGTGGAACAGTTGCCATAAATAGCACTTGAATCTTTTGAAAAACTCTTGAAATTTGATGTCTGCCAAATAAACCAAATTAAATTGTGACACTGCAGGATAGAATTAGACAACTCCACTTATAGCTGGAAAGGGTTTTTCCTCAATAATTTCACAGCTGAGATCACTTTACTCTATGCACTATTTCAAGATCCTGAAATGTGACAACCTTGTTAAGTATCGGAGAGAGGACTCTTATGGAGCAGTGGTAGTATCCCTACCCGTTGAGTGAGGAGGCCTTGATTCAAGTCCCATTTTTTCCAGTGGTGTGTAATAACATCTCTGAACAGGTTGATTAGAAAGTAGTTTTTTTGGATTGGTATTTGAAAATTTAGCATTACCAGCTTTGTTAATGTAATCATTTTCCAAGTTTTTCTGTCTAACAGTAATCTTCCTCCAAGAATCCAGTGTGATTCTTGGTGTTAACTAGAAATGTTAACTCTTTGTCTCCACAGATGTCAGATCTGAGTTTCTCCAGCACTTTTTATTTCAGATTTCAAGCAAACATTCCCAGTATTCTGCTTTTTTTTTTTCTGACAGTCCAAATAGAATCCTAAGTGCTCAAACAGATTAAGTAATTCTTTTTCAACCTTTGTACTGGATTTGTTGGTCTCCCTTCCTTGGGCACAAAATTAATTATTAGGCAGGATCTTAGAGACAAATGGGGAAGAAAATTCTATTAGAGTTCAACTCCAGCATTCTTCAGTAGGAGAACTTTGAAGAACAACATGTATAAAGATTGAACCCTAGACATATCCAGGGATGCACACTGGTTGTAATAGCTAAATTCCACCATTAATTAGGTAATAGTTAAGTTGAGTTGTCAGGCTTAATTTGTTTGCTTGGGCCTTATCTTGGTTGCTACATGCAACAAAGTTTAAGAAATTGTTTTAATATTTGATTGAGATTTCTGAATACATAACTGATTTTAAGCATAGTTTGTAGTAATTAACATACAACCATCCAGAGACCCAAGTAATGTTCTGGAGACTTGGGTGTGAATCCTGCCATTGTAGATGTGGAATTTGAATTCAACTTTTTAAAAAATCTGGAATTAAGAGTCTAATAGTGACCATGAAATCACTGTCAATTGTCAGGAAAATGTATCTGGTTCAGTAATTTCCTTTAGGGAAGGAAATATACCATCCTTTCCTGGTCTGGCCAGCATATGATTCCAGGCATAAAACAATGTGATTCTTAACAATTAGGATCCACAATATCCACATCCAGCAAATAATTTTTTAAAAAATTACAATTAATTATTTTTCCAGCAACACTAATGCAATGCTAACTTATTCCAGGGTGAAATGGATTGATCTTATATGAAAGATGAAGGTGCTAATTTGAAAATAATGCTCTCTGCAGGATGTAAACTTTGAATTTCATGAGTCTGTCATGATATAGAATGTAAAATCAGGGCCTTGCTGACTATATTGATAAATTTGGGGAAAAAAAACTTTATCAATTTAAGTGTTAGTCAGAAAAATGTTAAGTGCCTAGAACTAGCAACATTGCACTTAAGCAACCAGCCAACGCTGTTTCTAAAAATAAAACTTTATCATAACCGCTAAACCTAATTTATTATTTAAACTCTGTTTCTGTAGGCAATACCATAAGGGAGAAAAAAAGTACATTCGTATTGTTACAGCAGTCATGTCCAGCATCATGCAAAATAGACATTTTGCTTGAGCACAGCAGAGCTTTGGACACCAGCCAATTACTACTTGTTCAAGGATTGTAATTCTATTTGAAGAGACATGATAAATTTAGTCCACAGCAGCTGCTAACAAATGTAAAATTGCAAAATTTTGACTGCTCTACCTCTGCAATTTGAATGCCTTCAGTCTTTTTTTCACAAGACATATTTTTCTTCTGCCAGACTTATCTCTAAGAAATATAGATTAATAAAATGTGAGGCAGAGGTCGTGCATTTAGTTTCTAGTGATTAACTAGACCAGGAATGTCTGGCATAGTACCTTCCATATAAATCTAAATTATCCATGTATAATTTTGCATAAACAATCTTTACCATCCCATCAAGAACTTAAATTGACATAGTGCTCCTAAATAAGACATCCCAAGATGTTTCACAAGATTTAAAATCAAGCCACGTAATAGACTAAATTATATTAGTAAAGTTTTATTAGAGGCAGTTTTTAAGGAAAAAGAATTCTGGATGTGGATTATAAAGCTTTGGCAGCTGAAAATGTGGCCACCAATAGTAAAACAATTAAAATTGAAATGCTCAATGACAGAATTAGATGAAAGCAGATATCTGAAAGTTGTGGGGTTTAAGATTTAGGGTGTGAGAGTTGAGAATATGACAAAATTTGACTGAGTCAGCAAAAATTGATAGTGGTGAATGGGACATGGTGAAAGTTAAGTTGCAAGCAATAGAGTTTGGATGACCAAGTTTACTCAAAGGTAAAAGAGATCTTGTGTTGTGATAGTGTTGCTTTCTCTGGGTCAGCAGTGTGTCAGAACAAGTCTGAACACGTTGATTAAAATAACTACAAAAGGGTAGAGATAGAATGCTGGTCAAAAGAATCCCATTTGGATGGTGCAGACTTACTGCTTTAAATTTGTTAACCAAAGTGCTTAAAGTGAACTGGCTTCTTGGTGCTTTTTACTCATTGCCTTATTTCACTCTGGTATGCAACACAACTAGTGCTGGAAATGACTTAATTATAAACTTCAAATAGTATGTAGATTTCATATTTCATTGCACTTTATGAAGTCTTTGTACCAATATTAATGCAATTTAGAATACTAGGTCTTTTTAATCTCTTTGAAGAAACATCATTACTACTTTATGGATATAACTTCGAAGAAGTGTGGGCCACTAGTTGAGTTTTTTGTTAGCTTGATAATTCTGTTAAAGCAACTAGCAGAGTATTGAGTGGTTACCAGCTCAATTTCTTTTATATATAAAAGATACTGTTCTTGTCTGAAAGAAATGGTTAGCGTGAATGTTGCACAAACTAGCTTCCATGTTTTGCATAAATACTAACTTTCACTATATAATGGTAATTAAAGCACTGGTTTTGTTTATTGAAAGGTCCCTAAGGGCTCAATACTCAATTGAATCAGCTAACTTACTATGTACTCAAGGTGTTAATCATCTTGCTTCCATCTGTCTTGATGCTGTATGGTTCTTGGATTGTATAGGTAACATCTTTAGTATACAATTTTTTACATCCAAGTTGTGATTATACTATAAGCAAAGCTTTTTTTTGACATGTCGTATCCCTCTTCTTCATTTGTTGGGAATGTCAATTATTTTGACAGTGGTTTTCAGCTATGTCTTACCCTGTGTACATTAGCGATGTAAGCAGCCAACAATAACACTTGAACTTGCTGCCAGCCAGGATTCAATATCTGGTTTGTTTGGCACCCCATCGTGCTCCTCTGTGTCAGTTTTCATAGTGGAAGACATTCGTATCCCAACCATTGAGAGTCAAGGGGCAGAGTCGAGTATGGTAGTCATTACAAAAGAGTACTAGAAAAGCTAAGTGGTAGGTAAAGTTCTACAAACCATCATTAAGGATGAGATTTCTAAAATTCTTGGAAGTGCAGGGTCGGATTAGAACAAGTCAGCATGGATTTAGTAAGGGGAGATCGTGCCTGACAAACCTGTTAGAATTCTTTGGAAGAGGTAACTAGTAGGTTAGACCAGGGAAACCTAGTGCATGTTATCTACCTACACTTCTAAAAGCCTTTGATAAGGTGCCTCACATGAGGCTGCTGTGTAGGGTGAGGGTCCATGATGTTCGAAGTGAGCTACTGGCATGGATTGAGGATTGGCTGTCTGGCAGAAGGCAGAAAATTGAGGTAGAAGGTTCTTTTTGGAATGGCAGCAAGTGACAAGTGGTGTCCCGCAGGGTTTAGTGTTGGGGCCATTGCTGTTCACTTTACATATTAATGATCTGGATGAAGGGACTGGGAGCACTCTGGCAAAGTTTGCCAATTGATACAAAGTTAGGCAGACAGGCAGGTAGTACTGAGGAGGTGGGGAGACTGCAGAAAGATTTAGACAGTTTAGGAGAGTGGTCTAAGAAATGGCTGATGAAATTCAATATGAGCAAATGCGAGGCCATGCACTTTGGAGAAAAGAATACAGGCATGGTCTATTTTCTAAATGGTGAGAAAGTTCATAAAGCCAACGTACAAAGAGATCTGGGAGTGCGGTCTAGGATTCTCTAAAGGTTAACTTGCAGGTGGAGTCTGTGGTAAAGAAAGCAAATGTAATGTTGTCATTTATCTCAAGAGGGTTGGAATTTAAAAGCAGTGATGTTCAATGGAGACTTCATAAAGCTCTAGTTAGGCCCTATTTAGGATACTGTGTCCAGTTTTGGGCCCCACACCTCAGGAAGTACACACTGGCACTGGAGCGTGTCCAGCAGAGATTCATGTGGAATTCTTCGGATGCTGCCTGACTTTCTGTGCTTTTCTAGCAACACACTTTCAACTCTGATCTCCAGCATTTGCAGACCTTACTGTCTCCTCCTGATCCCTGGAATGGTAGGCCTAATCTATGGTGAACGGTTGAGGATCCTGGGATTGTAGAGTTTAGAAGGTTGAGGGGAAATCTAATAGAAGCTTACAAGCTAATGCACGACTTAGAAAGGTAGACGGTAGGAATTTGTTTCCATCTGGCAGGGAATTCAGGACCTGTGGGCACAGCCTTAGAATTAAAGGGGGTCAATTTAAAACTGAAATGAGACATTTCTTCAGCCAGAGTTGTGGGTCTGTGAAATTCATCACTGCAGAGCACAGTGAAGGCCGGGACGTTAAAGGCCTTCTAATGAAATAATGAAGCTGCGTTAGAACGTTATTTCAATGAGCCACCACATGCTGCAGTACAGGAACTACAAAGAGCAGAGAAAAATCACCTATACAATGTATTCAAAAAGAACAGGTACCCAATGAACAGTCTGCCAATTTCTCAGCAAAAGACCCAAACAAGCAGACGAAACAAATCTAGACCCCCTAGCCACTCCCCTACGTCAAAGGTATCTTTGAAATGACTGCCAGACTACTCAGACCCCTTGGCGTCATGGTAGTCCACAAACACACTAAAACAGCAGCTAATGAACACGAAAGACCTTATACAGACAACAAGCAAAACTAACGTCATTTATAAACTACCTTGCAATAACTGTGACACACAGGCAGAAAACTAGCCACCAGGATACATGAACATCAACTAGCCACAAAATGACATAACCCACTCTCCCTGGTATCCTTACAGATGAGAAAGGACACCACTTCGACAAGTCAAATAGGGACAAGCACCAGAATTCCTAGAACATAGCATTCTAACTGCAACTCTATCAACAAACGTTGACTTGGATCTTGTTTACCACCCCCACCCCCTGAGAAAAGGAACAGGAAATGACATCACCATAGGACATGACATCACCACAGGAAATGGCATCACCAACCCAAGGAAGCCCAACACACCAAGTAGAAAGCGGGCTATACCAGTGCTTCAGCTGGAGCCTTACTGAAGATGTTACCTAGAATGGTGACAAAACGTCTGAAAACGAACCTTCCAGCTCAGTGACCAAACCGACATCCAAAACTTCAACTTGAGTACAAATCTTCTCAAAGCTCACTTTATCC
>NW_025211884.1:0-25000 GCF_004010195.1 Chiloscyllium plagiosum
GTGTGGGATTTCAAGACGAGGCGACATTTTTATGGTGAGAGGAGAAAGATTTAAAATGAATAAGAGGGGCAACTATTTTATACAGAGTGCTTAGTCTATGGAATGAACTGCCAGAGGAAATGGTGAATGCAGTTACAATGTTGAAAAGACATTTGGATAAGTTCATAAATAGGAAAGGTTTGGAGGGATATGAGCCAAACGCAGACAAGTGGGACTAAGTTAGTATGGCAATATGGTCAGTATGAACTTGTTGGGATCAGTGGGTCTGTTTCCATGCTGTATGACTCGATAAATGCCTCATCTCTGTCTTAAATGGGCAATCCCTTATTCTGAGATTATGCCTTCAAGTCTGAGACTCTCCCATGTGGGAAGACAAACAAACTGTTCCTATCTACTCTGATTTGACCCTCTTTCAACAAGATTCCCTCTCATTTGTCTACACACCAAAGAGTACAGACCCAAGCTGCTCTTGTAAGAAAATCTCTCTATACCCACATCAATAAAGTAAACCTCCACTGGACCGTCTCCAAATACAGTACATTATTTTCTTGGATAAGGGATTGAAACTGTTCACAGTATTCTAGCTTTGATTAAACTAGTGTCTTGTATAGTTTTAGCAAGACTTCCCCATTTTGTAGATCATTACCGTTTCAAATTAATGCCAAATTATCATTTGTCGTCTTTATTATGTGATAAACTTGTATGCTGGATTTTGGTTATACATGCACAACTTTCCCCCCTCCCCTCACTACCACCAAAAAATAAAAAGCTCTCTGTACAGTATCTTTCTAGAAATATCTATACAATAGTAAGCGGCACGGTGGCACAGTGGTTAGCACTGTTGCCTCACGGTGCCAGAGACCCGGGTTCAATTCCCGCCTCAGGCGACTGACTGTGTGGAGTTTGCACATTCTCCCCTTGTCTGCGTGGGTTTCCTCCGGGTGCTCCAGTTTCCTCCCACATTCCAAAGATGTGCAGGTCAGGTGAATTGGCCATGCTAAATTGCCCGTAGTGTTAGGTATAGGGGTAAATGTAGGGATATGGGTGGGTTGCGCTTCGGCGAGTCGGTGTGGACTTGTTGGGCCGAAGGGCCTGTTTCCACACTGTAATGTAATCTAATCTAATCAAAAAGCTAGTAAGAATTGACATAAACTTTAAGGAATAATCTCTTGGCCGGAAAACTAGTTGGATAGTCATGAAGTAAACTCTACCACATTTCACAAAATTCCACATGTTGACTCTAGGTCCAATGGTAGCACTCTTTAATAATTCTAACCCTCCCTCCCATTCCCACACACTTTTCTATGGAGGAGCTGGAGTATCACAAATGTTTTATTCCCACCTTTCCCATTATCTAACACCACCAATACTCCTCCAGATGAAATATTTTTCTAAATTTTGTATTTGATTCTCACAGCAGGATCTAATCTAAATTGGAGACCAAAATCAAATTCTGAGTGTGTTTTGCAGAGTACTTTTGTTCAATCTGCATGCCCTGACTAGATTTTCTCATTGATTTTCATTTTCATTTTAATTTTCCATCTTGTCCCATTTTGTGATATCTACTCTTGGCTTATTGAAGTGTTCCAAGGTTGAGGAACAGTAGCGGCGGTTCTGCCGACTGTCTTGCCTTCTAAGGGGGATCCGTCCTCCATGTTCAGGCTGAGTTTCCTCATCTTTCGATAGGCACATTACAGCCTTTTAAACTCAACACCTTTTCAGGCTCTAACCCTCTTTCATCCCTTTTTCTTCACAGATTTCAGTTGGTGTCTCTATTTCTCTTGCTTTTGTCTTCAAACCATAAGCTATTCACCACTCTGCCATTTAAAGCACTTAGGTGGAAGTGGATACTGCAGATGATGGAGATTAAAGTCAAAATTAGAGTGGTGCTGGAAAAGCACAGCAAATCAAACAGCATCCGAGGAGAATGTTTTGGGCAAAAGCTCTTCATCAGGGCTTTTGATAAAGCCTCCAGACACATCTAGTGTGATAGCATCTGTGGAGAGAAATCCAAGTTAATCGGAACTAAGGAAGGTAAAAACAAGGACTGCAGATGCTGGAAATTAGAGTGGTGCTGGAAAAGCACAGCAGGTCAGGCAGCATCAGAGGAGCAGGAAAATCGATGTTTCAGCAATGCGTTCCAAACGCCCACCACCCTGTGTGAAGTACATGCCGCGTGTATCCCCCTTAAACTTTCCACCTCTCACCTTGAAAGCATGACTTCTCATTATTGAATTCTTCACTCTAGGAAAAAGCTAGTCTCTATCCACCCTGTCTATACCCTTCATGATTATATAAACCTCAAACCTTCACCTAACCCTGAACTAAGGAAGGCTCACTCGACCTGAAACGTTAACTCTGATTTCTCTCCCCAAATGCTGCCAGATCTGATGAGCTGTTCCAGCAACTTCTGTTTTTATTTCTGATTTACAGCAGCCAGTTCTTTCGGTTTCTATTTGCTGAACCTGTAACAATGTATTTTGGCCTTGGATCACAACAGTTTTGTACGATTCCTATCTTTCCTTTTTTCACCGAAAACTAAATTCATGTCCAGTTTTCCTTAGTTCAGATAAAAGATCTGATATGGAGGTACCAGTGTTGGACTGAGGTGGACAAAGTTAAAAGTCACACGACACCAGGTTATAGTTAAACAGGTATATTTGGAAGTACAAGCTTTAGGAGTATTGCTCCTTCGTCAGGTATCTAGTGGGGCACAATCATGGGACATAGAATTTGTTAAAGATCAGTGTCATCTAACTGATGTAATGTATTGGACAAACCTAGATTGCTGTTAAGTCTTTAATCACTTAGAATGGGAATGTAGGTTTTGACTCATTAACATGTAAATCTCCAAACTTCTTTCAAGTCACAATCCTGAGACAACTTAAAAGGTTTTATTTTTTTTAAAAGTGACATCGAATCAGTCAATGCATTCACAGGGTGAGGTTAGAGTCTGTCAGTATCCCATCCTCGAGTCAGGCTGGTTTTATTTCCAAAATATAAATTGATAAAATGTCGCATTAACTGACTGCCTATAGCTTGTGTGCTTTTTTAAACAAAATAGAATGAATCTGCAAATGCAAATTCACCCTATAGACTTGTGTGTGTGTGTGTGTGTGTGTGGGAGCGAGGGAAAGAGTGAGTGTGTGAGTGTGACGGAGTATATGTCTGAGAGATGTCTGTGACATTAATCCCAAAGCCCACGTTTTTTTTCAGGCAGCAGCTCCCATCCCTGGTGCTATGATAATGGAGGAAATTCCTCAAAGATCAGAGGGAAGGCAGGTGCAGTGAAAGGGGCGGGGATTGAGGCGGGGCTATGTATGTGGGCGGGGCCTGAACTGGGGCAACGAATATGGGCGGGGCCATGTCCGTCGGGGACGAGGCGGGATGTTGCGGAGCCACACCTGGATCAAGGGGCGTGGCACGAACGAGCATGCGCATCTACGTGACCTTTCACCGCAAGTCCTTCCGGGGTGCGGAGCGTGGTTTGTTGTCGCGATTGCTGTTCCATTTGAAAAGTTTCCGAACAGACGTTTCTCGAAGAATAGTGAGATTGATTTGTGAGGTGAGATCGGTATTGTTATCAATTTAGGTGTTTGTAGCTGCTGCAAGTTGGAGCGGCACGTTGTCAGCATTGTTGTTGTCACCATGGAAACGCCTGAGCGCCAGCTCCTTCCCTCTTTACTGGTTGCTGAAGAGTCACTGAGGTCTGCAGCAGAACAAAGTACAGCACAGGAACAGGCCCTTCCCCCATCAAACCCATAGTCTCACATGATACCTTTCTAAACTAAAAAGATACATTTTGCTATTCATATTAATTCTGTCAAGAAGCCTCTTCAAAGTTGCTGTGTTATCTGTTCCTCTGGCAGTGTATTACAGGCTGTTACCACGTCTGTAATATAAATGCCCTTCTGCCCATCGTGTTGGTGCTGGTCAAAAACAAACACCTAAATACTCTAATGCCGTTTTCCAGCACTTAGCCCATTCCTGGTGAAGGTCTTTTGCCCGAAACGTCGATTTTCCCGCTGCCTGACCTGCTGTGCTTTTCCAGCACCATGCTCTCGACCCTAATCTCCAGCATCTGCAGTCCTCACTTTTGCCATACCCTTATATGTCTTGGCATTGCAAATGCACATTCAAATACTTCTAAACTGTTTTGAGGTTTTCTGCTTCCACCACCCTTACAGACAGTGAGTTCTAGATTCCTACAAATATTTGTCCTGACAGCCCCTTTAAACCTCCTGCACATTATCTTAAATCTATATCCCTGGTCATTTGACTTGTCCACCAAGAGAATTTTCTGCTCACCCTGTCTATATCTCTAACAATTTTATAATCTCAATCTCTTCTGTTCCAAGAAAAACAATCCCAGCCAATCCAACCTCTCTTAGTAACTAAAACTCTCCAGATCAGGCAACATCCTAGTAAATCCCCTCTCCCCCCTTCCAGTGCAATCATATCCTTCTTAGAACTGCATACAATATTCTAGCAGTGGCTTAACCAACACTTCATATATTTCCTTGCTCTTAAACTCTCTGTCTCAACTAATAAATGCAAATATTCCCATATGCCGCCGTCAGCACTTTTTTTATCTATTTGTCCTGCTACCTTTAGGGAGCAGTGGACATGCACAGCAAAGTTCCTCCGATCCCCTCTACTTCCTAGGGTCCTGCCATTCATCAAGCATTCCCTCATTTGTCCTGCCCAAGTGCACCATTTCACACTTACCCAGATTGAAGTCCATTTGTCAATGATCAGGCCATGGATGTCTCCTGTAATCTAAGTTTATCCTCACTATTTACACAACCTCCTCCAATTTCCGTATCATCCATAAACTTACTGATCAACCCTTCTGTCATTTATATATACCAACAACAGCAAGGGCCCCACAGACAGGCTTCTAGTCACAAAAGTACCCTCAACCCTCATTGTCTATTTCCTGCCACTCAGGATGCAATTAATTATATTTACATGTGTATTCAATTTTATCCATCACAATGGAGGTTCCTGATTGGCTTATCATTATTCAACCTGCAACAGCCTAGCCAAAGACTTTTCCAAGTGGTCTTCAGAATACATTTAACAAATGTATTCACCCAAGGTTTCAAAATTCAGAGTCAATTAAGGCATATTGGTTGGGAAAAATTTACTGCATGTGGTGGTACAGTGGTTAGCACTGCTGCCTTGGGTGACTGTCTTGTGTGGAGTTTGGATGTTCTCCCTGTGTCTGTCGGTTTATACTGGGTGCTCCAGTTTCTTCCCATAGTCCAAAGATGTGCAAGTTAAGTGGATTGGTCATGAGAGATTGCCATAGTGTGCAGGGACATGTAGGCTAGATGTATTGGTCATGGTAAATGTAGGGTTACAGGGATAGGGTGAAGGGATAGGTGGGATGCTCTTCAATGGGCCGAATGGTCTCTTTCCATACTGTAGGGATTCTGTGATGTTCTCATAATTCCTCTTTGCTTCAAAGTTATGGTGATGGGGTATGGGGAAGATGATACTTGACACCAAATGATGGTGTAAAGGGCATATTAAATTCGTGATTGAACAGGAAGTATTTTCACAGTTTTGCTATTTATGAAACTGGAATTCTGAAGATTATTGTTTTACCACAGCTATGGTTCAGTTACACATCAAGCAAGGTAGCGAGAGCCAGTTTTTACTTGATACTACAGTAGATATTGCAGTGGAGGACCTAACCAAGCAAGTAGCTGCCATTTACAATGGAAGGCTTAAGATTGACCGGATCTGTGCAGGTGCGTATCACATCATTCTTGCAACTGTCAAATGTATTGGTAATTTAGCAAGAATAGTCTTGATGGGCAGCAGATACCTCTGACATATGCTGCAGTATTCACAAGAATCTCTTTGAGCATTATTATAAATTATGTATGACTGTTGTTCCAAACAGTTTAATTTATTTTCTGTCTGTTTTCTTTTCCTGATGAACCATCATGGCTTGAATACAATTCCACATGTACCAGCCATTTTTTGGCATTTTGCCTTTGGCATGAGTATTGCTTGATTGTTTTACCACAAGAGCTATACATCTGAAGACAATCTTTGCCTTATTCAATGTGCATACACATACAGTCACTCCAGTACAATCAATGTGGATTGCCTATGTATTATTTTTATCTCCTTCCCAGCCTAAGAAAGTGCAAGCTTAACTGTGGAACCTTACTGCCTCCTTTCTGAAAGCATTTAATTCAACATATACAGCCAATTAAAAATGGAGCTTTATTGCTCTGTATAATTTTGTTCTGCACTTAATGGGGACCACAAATGAGTTGTCTCAGATAATAAATATTGAGGTGTGAAATTGATCACCCAAGTAGAACTGATGCTATAATCCAAGTCTTTAATTCTAATTCTTGTCTTGTTGCACTGGATGAATCTAAGGCATCACTTTTATGTAGAATCTGAACAGCTGTATTCAACACGTGGCTTACTTTCTTGTTTGTAATAAATGCAAATAACATGTCGACCCTCTGATTAGCTGAAGAAAATACTCAGAAAATCCCTGTTGATTTCTGTGTTGGTGCTGAGTTAACTTGTCTTGTAGGAAGTAGTAGTAAAAGACTTATGCTGGTTTAGCACAATTTGTTACCTCAGTACGTCCTAAAAGATCTCTAAGCAGGTTTAGTACAGTAAGCAATAAGACTTGATACTTACTCACTATTCCAATTACTCTATATTAGCTATAACCTGTTATTTGAAATTGCACCAGTTGTGGTCTGTGGATATCATTTAATTCCCCAAGTTGATTTGCAATTTAAAAACAAAACAGATATGCAAGTATGTGTGAATCAATCGTGGGTGAAAGAATTGGCACCTGTGGAAGGGAAAGCTCTTTGTGAGTATCCATAGTAGCAGAGACTCACATTTTTTTGTTCACCCCTACCCCCACCCCCCTCCCCCCCCACCCAAAATTGAATGCTTGTGTGGCTCCATGCCAGGGCTAGAACAGTTTTGTGCTGTCATGAATGTTGGTATGTTGGTAAAGAACTCTCCTTTTGACAAAGGCTAGGCAACGTCACACTTCATTTCACCAATATAATCAGGTACTGATGAGCTGCTAACTGTACTTCAAACATTAACAACATGATTTACAAGAAGGAAGGGTCCTGAACAACTACCTGCAGCATATGAATCTTCTCAGTTTGGCTGGGATCTCCCAGGTATACCACATTTGTAGAAACTATCTTGCCTTGGAATCTGCTGCATTGGCAGCTTTCACAGTAGCCCCCGTTCATTGGACATTGATCCCACAACTTTCTGACCTAGTGTGTCTGTGTTACTTTGAAGCAATATCTGACACCAGCAGTACACCATCTATGCAAGGGAAGAGTAATTTCCTTTTTAATGTTACTTTTAAATCAGTATAGTTTCTTTTTATAAGCTTTTGGACAATGTTTTATTTTGCAGAAATATGTGAACTGGCAGAGCATGGTATCTTTCTCCCTATTAATATGCAAGGATTGACAGATGAGCAAATAGAGGAACTGAAACTAAAGGATGAGTGGGCAGAAAAATGTATACCAAGTGGAGGGTTTGAATTTAAAAAGGACGAAATTGGACGGAGAAATGGACGTGGTAAGAAAGCCTGGTCTTTTAGCACCCGAATACAACTTTTGGAAGCTTTTGCTATTGCATATGTTAAACTGAGGCTGAGAAGACTCTTTACAAATAGAAAAGATGGAATAACTGCAAATAAGCAATCATACACAATATTCTTGTTTTAAGTAAATGTTACAATTTCTAGATCCAGAATGAATGGAAAATAGCAAATTCTCAGTTTGTAAGTTAGCTTGCTGAGCTTGAAGGTTTGTTTTCAGATGTTTTGCAACCATACATGGTAACATCATCAATGAGTCTCTGGTGAAGCGCGAGTGGTATGTCCTGCCTCTCTATTTATAGGTCTTGGTTTCTTAGGGTGGGTGATGTAATTTCCGATTTTGTTTTTTCTTAGGGGAAGGTAGATAGAGTCTAAATTGATGGGTTTATTGATGGAATTCTGGTTAGAACGCCATGTCTCTAAGATTCTCATGTGTGTCATTGTTTCACCTGTCCTAGGGTGTGTGTGTGTTGTCCCAGTCAAAGTGGTGACCTTCTTTGTCTGTATGTGTAGAAACTAGTGATAGTGCGTCGTGTCTTTTGTCCAATGTAGTGTTTTTTACAGTTCTTGCATGGCATTTTGTAAATGATGTTAGTTTTGCTGGTGGTATCTAATGGATCCTTTAGGTTCATTAGTCACTGTTAAGTGTGTTGAGAGGTTTGTGGGCTACCATGGTGCCAAGGGGTCTGAGTAGCCTGGAAGTCATTTCTGATATGTCTTAGATGTAAAGTAATGTGGCAATAGTTCTTGGTTGCATTGTGTCTGCGTTGCGTTTGGGTTTGTTTCTGAGGAATCGGCGAATTGTCTATTTTGGGTACCCATTTTTCTTGAAAACGTTGTATAGATATTTTTCTTCTGCTTGTTGTAGTTCTTGGGTGCTGCAGTGTGATGCAGCTCATTGAAATAATGTCTTGATGCAGCTCCGTAAAAAACACTACATCAGACAAACTAACAGGAAACCTGCCACCAGGACACATGAACACCAACTGGCCACCAAAAGACACGACCCACAATCACTGGTTTCTATCCATACGGACAAAGAAGAGCACCTCTTTGACTGGGATAACACACACATTCTAGGACAGGCGAAACAAAGACATGCACGAGAGTTCTTAGAGACATGGCATTCTAACCAGATCTCCATCAATAAACACATCGATTTAGACCCTATCTATCTTCCCCTGAGAAAAAAAGAACTGGAAATGACATCACCCACCTTATGAAGCCAAGACCTATAAATAGAGAGGCAAGACATACCACCAGCACTTTACCAGAGATTTTCATTGATGATGTTACCGAGTATGGTAATGAAACATCTGAAAACAAACCTTCAAGCTCAGCGAAATAACTTACATACGTATCATCAACCTGAGCTACAAATCTCAAAAGTCACTAATAGCAAATTCTTTTTCAGCACTGCTTGATTGTCAAGCTGATATATACTATATGGTAGTGGAATTGAAGTGCTTTCTTAAGGATGAAGAATTATGCAAAGTGATGTGAAATTAGTTTGAAAATGTACCTGCTAAGCTTTCTATTCTGTATTTCAGCTCCCAATGAATCAATGAAAAACGTCTTGAAAAGAACGGTAGAAGAAGCTAAAGCATTGATTTCAAAGGTACTAGAAAAGAGAGAAAAAAACATTTTATTTTATTATGCTTTTCCCGGACAACCAAAAATTGAGGTGTAATCACTATTCTGTTGTAGGGGAGTAGAGCAGCTAATTTTAGGCCCAGCAAGGTCCCAAAACAGAAATGAAAAAAATGATTGGATAAGTGTTTGAGGGGTAGTAATTTACCAAGGCACCAGAAGAACTCCTATTCTCAAATGTCTCTTAGGATCATTTAACACCACTTAGGAGAGCAGGTCAGACCTCGATTTAACATTTCATTTAAAAGAAGTCAGCACTGATATTAGGAATAAGGAAGTTAAAAAAGTTTGCATTGTTTAGTTTTGCTTGTCAGCTGCAGCTTAATGTATAATATTGTTGCCACTGATCATTCGATCCTGGGTTCAAATCCCACCCTAGAACTTGACTGTAAATCAACGTTGGCATTCCAGTGGAGCATGAATGGAGTACCACACAAATGCTTTATCATTCCAATTATTTTTGTGACTAAACCAATGTATCATTAATTTTAAGATGTGTTGAAGCATTGATGGCAATAAAGTATGAAATGAGAAAACTCCTATTTGCTGGAATCTATTGGTTATTTTAATCTTGTTCGATATCTTAGAGAATTGATCCTTTAACATTTTGTGAAGTTAATCTTTGAACTTTTTCAAATTATGAAACAATAGACTTTTCAATATAAATAGGTTTTTTTTGAAGAATTGAGACAGGAGTGCGCAGCATGTCTTTTAGTTTTTTTTGTGCAAAGACATAGAGGACCATAATGAGTTGTGTGTGATGGACCTTCGGGTAATGTTTTTTAAAAAAACAGTAGGTAATTTACATAGAATGTATTAATGTGGGCAAAATAAAGTGTATAAAGAAGCTTGAGTTTTTATTGTTCTTCAGAGTTCAAAAGGTATCTCTGATTCAGATTCAATTGATCCCTTGTTCTAGGTATCACTAATAGCAACATAATATTGCTTGCATTCATTTAATATATTGTGAACCATAGAAGTAAGGAGGCTGAATGCTAACAAAAGTCTAACAAAAATTGCCTCATTGTTTACTTGGCTATCAATCTTCAGAATATTCTTCTAGTACCACTTCATTTAAAATCTTTTCATCCGTTGACTGGAGCAGGAATCTTTCAGCAATTTCTTCTCTCATTTTATGGGAGTTGCAGGTATACAGGACATTGGTTAGGCCACTTTTGGTATACTCTTCAATTCTGGTCTCATTGCTTTAGGAAAGATATTGTTAAACTTGAAAGGATCCAGAAAAGATTTACAAGGATATTGCTGGGATTGGAGAGTTTGAGCTAAAGGGAGAGACTGAGTAGGGCGGGGCTATTTTCCGTGGATGCTGAGGGAAAGTTTATAAAAGCATGAGGGGTATGAATAGGGTGAAGAGCCAAGGTCTTTTCCCCAGAATAGGAAAGTTCAAAACTAGAGGGCATGGGTTTGAGGTGAGGGAAAAGATTGAAAAGGGACCCAAGAAGCAACTTCTTCACAAATAGGTATGTGCATGGAATGAGCTGCCAGAGGAAGTGGTGGAAGCTGGTACAATTACAACACTCAAAAAAGCATCTAGATGGGTATATGGCTCAGAAGAGTTTAGAGAGATATTGGCCATTTGCTGGCAAATGGGAGTAGATTGATTTAGCACATCTGGTTGGCATGAGCGAGTTGGACTGAAGGGTCTGTTTCTGTGCTGTATGTCTGTGTGACACTGGAGTAGCACACCAAAAATCAAGTTTTGCTATTCCTGGAGTCGTCATAAAAGTTTAAAAAAATTTAAAAGTATATTAATTTTCCAATTTATCTGTCTCTTAGATCCAGTTAGATAGAATAGATCCAATTTCTATATTAAATGAGGATAATTATTTATTAAAAATAAACAGATTCTAACTACAGGGAAACAGTTAAGAGTCATCAACATGTAACCTCACTAATTAAAACTCTAACCTCTTGCACACAGACAATCACAGGTAAGAGGCAAAAAAAATGCCCTTTATGAGGGGAAGTGGTCTTTATTAATTAAGTTTGTTGAGATGATATTTTCTTTCTGATCAGGCTGCTGCTCTTCAATATTCCTTCTCCAGATACTTTCACTTGTTTGTAGGTGACACTGGGTGACTGGCTCACACTGATGAAGTTCTTTGACTTACCAATTGAAAGTCACAGCCTACAGAAGCTGGGAAGGGGAAACTGGTAATCTTCAGGCTTGACATGATTTTTACTCCAGAGGAAAACAGTTTCTTCTCCAGACATTTGATGGTTTTTGCACAACATTCCTGCCCCTAAGCTGGTTTGCTTGACTGGAGTCAGTCACGTAGTTGTTGGCAGGTGGAATGCCTTTTTCATTAATAACTAGCCCACAGAGCACCAGCTGCTTGTTGTTAGCCGAAGCTCCATTATACACCCTCTTTGGCTCCAGTTTGTCTGCAAACCAACTTAAACAAGCAGCTGTCTAAACAGAACTTGCAACAAGTGTCAGGTTACTTGCATTTAAAAAGTGCAGCAGTCCTCCAGCAATCATTGGTTATTAAAATAGTCCTTTTCCCATTTCAGTCAGCAATCAATAATAAAGACCATACGTTTTCATTTCTTCTTTATCTGTTGAATTAGTTTAGTAAGTTTTAGAGTTGCTCTGGTGATTGCCTGGAGTTAAACTACTTTATTAAGTACATAATCCAAGCCTGACAACTCATGGAAATATAGGGTGTTGTAAGATTAACAATGATTCTTTATTTGGAAGCTTGATTCTTGCTTATCTGTTTTTATAATGGTAATGTTTAGTGAAAAATTCTTAACAAGAAATGCGATAAGTAAGTCAAGAGCTCTCCCTTTGTATTTTTAGAAACAAGTTCAGGCCAATGTATGTGTAACAATGGAGATGGTGAAGGATGCACTTGACCAGTTGCGAGGAGCTGTTATGATTGTTTATCCCATGGGGCTGCCACCACATGATCCAATCCGAGAAGAATTTGAAGGGAAAGAAGAACTTTCAGGATTACAAGTAAGTAGAAAACAACACGATTAACAATGGAATCCAACAATCGTTGCAATTCAGGTTAATCCATATCAATTACTCAGTTCATCACTGTAGGCTCTGAGGAAGGATCACCATCACCTGAAACATTACCTCTGATTTCTTGTCACGGATGCTGACAGACCTGCTGAGCTTTTCCAGCAACTTCTGTTTTTGTCACCATTGAACTTGCTTTGGATCCATGAGAATGAATAAAGTTGTATTTTCCTTACCGATTCAGTAAAATGTGGGTGAGCAACTCTTTAATTCTTTGATGTTATTTTGCAGGCTGGGAAATTGGTGACTGAGGAGGCCGAGGCTCAGCTGTGGTGGGCAGGAAAAGAGTTGCAGAGAAGCAAGAAACTTTCAGACTATATAGGCAAAAACGAGAAAACTAAAATCATTGTAAAGATACAAAAAGTAAGTCCATGGTTAAAACAATGTTTCATACCTGTCCAGACAAGGATTGAAAGAGTTAGATTTAGGATATGCAGTCTAAACTTGTTTTGGTTTTCCTTTGCCTTTGGAAGTTTGAGTAGTGATATAATGGAGGTGTTTAAAATAGAAATGCAGATAAACTGTTTCCTCTGCTGAGCATCTAAACCACCAAATCTAACGTATAACAAAGAACTGAAAATCACAAACAGAAATTGCTAGAGAAACTCAGCAGGACTGACAACATCTATGCAGAGAAAGCAGAGTTAACATTTCAAGTCGAATGACTGTTATTTAGAACAGAAGTGGACTTGAAACGTTAACTCTGCTTTTCTATCGATAGATGTTGCCGGATCTGCTGAGTTCTCCAGCAGTTTTTGTTTTTACAACAATTCTATTTTTTTTTTAATTCATTCGTGGAGTGTGGGTATTGCTGCCTAGGTCAGTATCGGTTACCTTGGTTACCTTTAAAAAGGTGCTAAGCAAAAGTGAGGACTGCAGATGGTGGAAACCAGAGTTTAGATCAGAGTGGTGCTGGAAACGCACAGCAGGTCAGGCAGCATACGAGGAGCCGGAAAATCGACGTTTCAGGCAAAATCTGGGGGGTTGTGTGTGTACTGGGGAGAAGGTAGCAAAGAGTACAATAGGTGAATGGGGGTGGGGATGGAGGTGATAGGTCAGAGGGGAGGGTGGAGTGGATAGGTGGGAAGCGAAATTGGCAGGGAGGACAGTGCAGAGCTGGAAGGTTGGAACCGGGGTAAGGTAGGGCGAGGGGAAATGAGGAAACTGGTGAAGTCCACATTGATGCCCTGGGGTTGAAGTGTTCCGAGTCGGAAGATGAGGCGTTCTTCCTCCAGGCGTCGGGTGGTGAGGGAGGAGGGGTGGAATTTGAGGGCAGAGTGCAGGATGTGGATGAGACGCATTGGAGGGCATCTTCAATCACGTGGGAAGGGAAATTGCCATCCCTAAAGAAGGAGGCCATCTGGTGTGTTCTGTGGTGGAACTGGTCCTCCTGGGAGCAGATACGGTGGAGGCGGAGGAATTGGGAATACGGGATAGCATTTTTGCAGGAGGTAGGGTGGGAAGAGGTGTAATCCAGGTAGCTGTGGGAGTCGGTGGGTTTGTAAAAAAATATCAAGTGTCAAGTCGGTCGACGACATGGTCATCAAACCAGCAGATAAAGAAGGAGCCGTTGTCATTCAGGCTACAAGGACAACTGAACAACCCAGAACACTACAGACAGCTACCGGCCAATCCGACCAAAGAGCATATCCGTGAGCTAAAATCATTGATCAGGACTTTTGATCCAGTCCTTCAGAGTAAGCTACACGCTCTCATCCCATATACTTCTCACATAGGGGACTTCTAATGTCTTCTGACGATACACAAAGCCAACACAGCTGGTCGTCCCGTCGTGTCAGGCAATGGGATCCTGTGTGAGAATCTCTGGCTGTCTCAAGGGCTTCTTGAAACCCACTGCACCCTAATATGTCAACATTTTCATGCACAAGTTTGAGCAAGACTTCTTTGCTGCACAGGAACTCCAACCAATACTGTACACCACATATATTGATCACATTTTCTTCCTCTGGACCCAGGGCAAGGAGTCACTGAAACAAATACACAGTGATATAAACAAGTTTCAAACCACCATCCGTCTTACCATGGACCATTCTTTAGTGTCTGTCTCATTTTTGGACACATGCAGCTCCAACAAGGACGGGCAACTCAGTACCTCAATCTACTGCAAACCCACGGATAACGGCATGATGCTGCACTTCTCGAGCTTTCACCCTAAACATATTAAAACAGCCATCCCCTACGGACAAGCCTTACCTATACACAGGATCTGCTCAGATGAGGAGGAATGTGACAGACACCTGAAGGTGCTCAAGGCTGCCCTCATAAGAACAGAGTACAATGCTCAACTCATCGAGCGCCAGTTCTGACGTGCCACAGCGAGAAACCATAATGACCTCCTCAAGAGACAGACACGGGATGCGACCGATAGGGTAACCTTCGTTGTCCAGTACTTCCCGGGAGCAGAGAAACTACGCCATGTTCTTCGCAACCTGCAACACACTATTGATGAGGATGAGCACCTCACCAAGACCTTCCCCATGCCTCCACCTCTAAACAACCGTCAAACCTTAACCAGATCAATATTCACGGCAAACTGCCCAGCCTTCAGGACAACATCAACCATAACACCATACAACCCTATCATGGCAACCACTGCAAGACATGTCAGAGTGTCGACATGGATACCACCATTACACGTGAGGACACCACCCACCATGTATGCGACAGATACTCGTGTGAGTCGGCCAACGTTGTCTATCCCATACGCTGCAGGCAAGGATGTCCTGAGGCATGGTACATTGGCAAGACCAAGCAGACACTATGACAACAGATTAATAGACACTGCGCAGCAATCGCCAGACATTTGGGGAACACTTCAACGGTCACGGATATTCGGCCTCAGATCTTCGGGTGACCATCCTCTAAGACGGACTTTGGGATACGCAACAACGCAGTGTCGCTGAGCAGAGGGTGATATCCAAGTTGGGTACCCATGAGAATGGTCTCAACCAGAACCTTGGGTTCATGTCATTCTACAGGTGACCCACCACAGTGTGTGTATACACACATACATTCTCACTCACTGTCTCACACTCACTCATGCTCTCTGTCAAACACGTACACTTCCCACACACCCATGCCCACAGACTCTCTGAGGCTTATACTTTGTCACACTCATGCACACACTCTATCAAGCACGCACACATACAAACACACACTCTCACATGCACTCACATGCACGCACTCACATGCACACACTCACTCTCTCATGCATACCCGCACACACATATATCAGTTTATGGGTGAATTTGCATTTGCAGAATTGTATTTGCAGATACATTCTATTTTGCTCAAAAAGCACACAATCTGCAGGCAGTCAAGCCGTGTAACATCTTATACATTCCTACTTTGGAAATAGAACCAGTCTGACTCAAGATTGGGATACAGACAAACTCTGATCTCACACCTTTAATGCATTGCCTGAGCAGAGATGTCTTTTTTTTTAATAAAACTTTGTTATCTCGAGAATGTGACTTAAAAGTAATTCTGGGATTTACATATTAATGAATTGAAACTTGCAACCTATTCTAAAAGATAAAAGACTTAACAGCAATCTAGGCTTATTCAATATATTGTTTCAATTGCATGACACTGCAATCTTTTGCTATAAATTCTGTGTATTATGATCCTGCTCCACAGCTACCTGATGAAGGATCAGCGCTTAAAAAGCTAGTGCTTCCAAATAAACCTGTTGGACTATAACCTGGTGTTGTCTGATGTTTAGCTTCATTCAACTTTAGTAAGTGCAGTTAAAACTTTGTGGATTGGTTTTTATTCACAGCGAGGTCAGGGAGCTCCAGCGAGAGAGCCAATTGTCAGTGAGGATGAACAGAAGAAAATGATGATGTACTATTACAAACGACAAGAAGAACTCAAGGTACAAAAATTTACCTAATTTTCTTGAAATATTATTATTTATGTAATGTGCAGATTTAGATTCAACTCTGGAAAATAAGATTTCAAAAGACATTAAGTTACATGAAAACACTTTGACCTAAGCCCACAATGTCCATATCTTCGTGTGGAAAAGGAAATGTATAATTCAAAAGAAATAAATGCCTCCATATAACTAACAAGCTTATAATTCATATTGTCCTGGCAATATTAATGATTCTTTACTGACTTTTGACCTCTAATACAATGTTGTTTCTTTATGATCTTGATCAAGTACAGTCACATAATAGATAGTTATCCATGTCGAACCTTGGGCATCACTCTCTATAGGAGAGAACTATTGATTTTATAGTTTAAGGAGCATCACTGCACATCAAGTGTGACACAAACCTGCTTGAGCTGCTACAGCTGACACAGGGATTGAACCTTGGTGTTAGTATCACTCAATGCCAAGCTCACCATCTAGTCAGCTGAACAGAGCTTTCAACAGGTTAATGTAGAAAATCTGTTTATGTGCACAGAAACATAATTACACCTCTCAGATGCTGGCAGTTCTTGTGTCCAAATAGAATTAGAGTTTATGATCAATTTTTAAATAGAGGCTTTTACTAAAGAATGTTTTAAGATACCATTGTTATTGAACAAGCTTTCTCTAAAATATCGCTGAAAAGGTGTAATCATTCACCCCTTCCTAATGGCAAAATGCACCATGCCTAACCACAGATGTGAGGACAGTGAAGGCTTCTGTACTGATCTGCACCGAGTTGGCTCACAGCAGTTATGGGACCATAATGTTTACCTTTAGTATCTCAGATTGTGGATATTGATAAGGCAGTACAATTACACTTGGCTTCTATTCTTCCTAATTGTAATCCATATATCTGCCTTTGGCCCATACCCTTTAGTACTTTTGCTTAACAAAAGTTTATCTCAGATTTAAAATTAACAATTGAACCTACATCCACTGCCAATTATGGAAGAGTGTTCCAAACATCTATCATCCTTTGTGTGTAGAAGTGCTTAGTAATATCTCTCCTGAATGATCTGGCCCTAATTCTCAGACTATGCCGCTAGTTGTAGAATCCCCAAACATTGGAAATATTTTATCTTTTAACCATCCTGTCTATACTTGTTAATGTCATGAAATTTCAATCACATATTTCATGAGCATTCTAGAATTGTCAAATATAATCTACAAACCTAAAAATTCCTTAAAGAAATCAAAGAAGACTCCCAGTTCCAAAATTTACTTATTTTGAAGGTAATAATTTTGAAGGTAATAAACTTTAGTGCATCTCCTTCTTAACAAAGAGTTAGGTTTACATTTAGCCATTTAACAACTCATAAATGCTTCTGCATTTTTATTCAACATTTCAGAAATAATTTTCTGTTGGTTAGAAATAAACATTTAACAATGCGCTTGCTTTTGGGTAAAATGCTAACCTTGCTTTGTTATTCCTTTCTCAGAAACTTGATGAAAATGATGACGAATCGTATCTTGACTCAGATTGGTCGGACAGGCATGCTCTAAAAAGGCAGTTTCAGGGTGTGAAGGACATAAAATGGGGCCCCAGAAAATAATGATACACAATTCCTGGTACATATTTTTTAGATTTCTATCCTTAACATTACACAAGAACACTGTACCTTCTATTATAAAGTACTTTGGCAAACATAACATTAAGTAAAGAATCATCAGTTGCCCAGTGAAATTGCCTCTGCTTTATGATTTCAGGCTTGTTTTTATATTAATTGTTCAACTTCTGAAACAAATAGAAAAGTTTTGATAGCCTGTAGCATTTTAATGACTGTGAATGATATGTGGCAAAAGAAGATCTGTCGCCCAACATTACATTTTGTGTTTAGAAGTTAGAATACTATTTGTACAAATGTTAAATAAATATTTATTTTCCAAGTTGTGTGATGTTTATGTTGTCCTATTTTCCACATGATTCATCACGGGATTCATGCAATTAGGCAAATATGCTCAGATTTTGCATTCACAATATGCTGGGACTCTTGGTGCTCGATGTTGTTATCATGTAATTTGAAGATTAGTTTCCAGTCTTTGCACAAATGTGGAAATCCAGAAGTTACAGTGCAAGTAAAAGTACTGCTCCTAGGCTATGCTATTACCATATAGTGAAATTTAATTTCAGTGCCAAACTTTAGAATCTTTCATAAGTTGCACAGTTTGCACTAAACACCCAGAAATATTTAGTGCTGGTGTATTCAGGTGCCAGTAAATTTTTAAATTTCCTTCAATCCTAGTTGCTGTCAGAAAATCACTCTAGCCTAGAAAATTTAAGTTTACAAATAGTGATTCTCATTCCTTCAAACTGCATTTTATTAGCATTGGAGACTTTTAAAAACTTTACTGTCATTTTTTTCCTCTCAATCCCAATTGTTATTTCACGTTCTGTACCTGAAATCAAAATTACAGTTCCTGGTTTACATTTCCTGATTTAGAGACTCTGTGAGGGTTCTTCAATATTTTTGAAGAGCTGTACTTGTTTGCTATGCTTACACACACCATAGTGTAAGTACCCCAGATCCAGTATCAAATGACCATGTTTGGGCTTGAAACACTACAAAAGCATTGTGGTAAGATGTTAGTGTAGAATGTGGTGGGTGCTGTTCCTTTTGTCATTGACTGTACAGTCAAAGGACTTATGCTTCGATTTTGCAAGATGGAACTGCTGTACAATGAAGTATGTGTCACAAAAATATTGCTCTTTGCTATGCTCAAGAGTTTAGCAAAGTTTAAACAGAAGGGGGAGCTGTGCTATAAAGATTAAATAAGAGTCATACAGCACGAAAACAAACCCTTCATGTCAACCTGTCCGTGCCGATCAGGTTTCCCAAACTACAGGTCTCCTCTACATTGGGGAGACGGGACGCCTCCTAGCAGAGCGCTTTAGGGAACATCTCCGGGACAACTGCACCAATCAACCACACCGCCAACATTTCAACTCCCCCTCCCACTCTGCCGAGGACATGGAGGTCCTGGGCCTCCTTCACCGCTGCTCCCTCACCTATTGTACTCTATGCTACTTTCTCCCCACCCCCACCCTCCTCTAGCTTAACTCTCCTCCCTTCAGGCTCTCTGCCTTTATTCCTGATGAAGGGCTTTTGCCCAAAACGTCAATTTTACTGCTTCTCGGATTTTGCCTGAACTGCTGTGCTCTTCTAGCATCACTAATCCAGAATCTGGTTTCTAGCATCTGCAGTCATTCTTTTTACCTTATAACTCAAACCCTCCAGTCCCAGTAATGTGTATCTTTTCTACACCTCCAATTTAATACTAAGTTCCTATAATGGGGTGACTAGAACTGTACTCCACAGAACACAGTAGTCCAGAAGTGATCTCACCAATGTCCTGTACAACGGCAACATGATGTCCCAACTCCTGTACTCAATGGTCTGAGCAATCCATTCAGAAAACATGCTTCTTTATTCTTCCTGCAAAAGTGGGCATTTTCCCACAATTTGCTTGTCATGCAGCTTGTAACTCTGGCTCACTTATGGTAATTTTAATTAAAGCATTTTTTGAAAGAGGACTGTTATAACCAAGCAGACACAATGGCTGTCTGGAGAGGGAGAAAGAATGTCGCACCTGATGAAGTGTCAGGAAGATGGACTTTAAAATGGAGAAATGGACTACAAACAGATTTGTAATCCCCAGGTAGAATCTCAGACTGTGAAAATGCTGGTATGAAAGACAAGAGTCTGGGTGAGAGACAGACTTGTATTTCCCCCTTTGAAAATACACAAGAGCAAGGGTTAAAGCAAACTTTATTTGTGTCTGTGTATTGGAAGTCTGATACCTTCTTCTGTGGACCAATGCATTTTGAAATTTATAGCTTTGAGAACAACCATTAAAAACCTCTGCACTCTATAAAAAGGAAAAGTTTCCTTTACTTTGAATGCTGACAACCAACCATTATCGAAGGGAACCAAGACAAAAGAATGTTGATCAACCTGCAAATCAGCTGTTAACTGTAATAGTGTAAATGTGACTGGTACTATCTACTGCATAATCCATAACATGTGCTCTCTATGCTTCATGAAATTCTAATAGGGATGGATCAATATATCTTTTAGTTCATCTTTTTTCAGACAATTTTCTCATTTGTAATTTGTGTGTATGCATTTTTTTAGTCATTTATGGAATGTGGTCTTCTTTGACTGGACCATCTGTTCCCTACTGGTTGTTGGGAAGGTAGTGGTGAGCTGCCTTTTTGAACTGTTATGGTCCATTCGGTGTAAGAACACCTGTAATGCTGTTAGGGCAGGAGGGTTTTAACCTAATGAAGGATCTGGATGGGTATATGAATAGGAAAGGTTTGGAGGAATATGGGCTGGGTGCTGGCAGGTGGGACTAGATTGGGGTGGAATATCTGGTCGGCATGGATGAGTTGGACTGAAGGGTCTGTATCCATGCTGTACGTCTCTATGACTCTGATGACATTGAAGGAATGGCGATAGATTTCTAAGTCTGGATGATGCGTGATTTGGGCAGGAATTTGTTGTAGGTGGTATTCCAATATATCTATTGCCCATGTCTATATCGTAGTGGTTGTGGATTTTGAAGGTGCTGTCTGAGGAAGGTGTGTTTTGCAATATTATTTCTTCTCACATTTAGTTAATAATAAACTCACTGCTTCATCAATATCCAAAAGGGTAGTTAAATTAGCTTCTATTAAAACATAAATTCTCTTACTGTGGGGTAAAGATATCCATCCATAAGGGAAAATAAGTTGACTTCTTGCGACTAAGTGAGAAGGTGGATGAATAAAGAATGTGAAGAGAATCATGATGAAGAGCTTATGCTCGAAACGACGGCTCTCCTGTACCTCAAATGCTGCCTGACCGGCTGTGCTTTTCCAGTGCCACACTTTTTGACTCTGAATAAAAAAGGTGAGTTAGCTCATCGCTCCTGAAGCTTGACAATTTGGCGTATTCCATCTGAAACTAGCAATGTGGGGAACCTAACCCAGGATTGGGCCATTTCCCAAGATATTGACCACTCATTAAAGCTCTCTATATTCCTTTGGAGCCTCTTATGTCATCATCATAACTTACTTTCCTACCTATCTCTTTATCACCAGCAAATTTAGCAACATTACCTTTAGTCTCTTCATCCACATAATTATTTACATTGCCAGAAGTTGAAACCCAAGCACTAACCCCTGTTGCACACCGTTCATTACATCGTTCTAACCACAACATCTATTACAGTCAATTCTGCTATAACATGTGAATAAAGTCAACGTGAATTGACTTTAACGCGATTAAATAATTCAGATTATTATCTGTAGAATGCAAACTTTCCTTGACTGTATTGGCTATAACACAATTCTGGCTCCATTTGTTTAAATGGCGCAGCTATTGTATAGTTATCTTATAATGTGAGATCGCATGAAAACTGAACTATTGCGTTATATCAGAACTGACAGTATTGCTTACTCTCTACTTCCTGTTAGCTAGCCAATCCTCTGAACATTGCAACATGTTAAACCCTGCACCATAAGCTTTTATTTTGCACAATCATTTTTGTTATGGCACTTTATCAAATGCCTTCTGAAATTTTAAGTACATATATGCACCAGTTCATCTTCATACACAGCACATGTTACCACCTCAGATAACTCCACGAAATTAGTTAAACATGATTTTCCTTTCACAAAATCCCGTTGACTCTGCTAATTACCTTGCTTATCCTGTAGAATATATTTAATGATAGCTTCTAAGATTTTCCTGATGACAGATGTTAAACTAACTATCCTTTCGTTCCTTGTTTTGTGGCTCCACTCATTTGTGAATAAAAGAATTGCATTGCTGAATTAATTTTTATTTCTCTTGTTCTAACTTTGAAATACTTTAATTACGTGTATGCACTTGGAAAGATGGTTGCATATTAAACACTTTAGAACACTGAGGACCCAATAGTGTTATGTGTATTCTACGTACTTTATATACTTTTTCTTACACCGACGACAAATTTAATGTGTGATCTTTCTTAAAATGCTTATATATCTAACCACATTAGTAAATTTTTACAAAAATAATCTATGGCATGCTTTCTGAGATATCAATATTGATTTTAATGGGAAATTGTACAGAATCATTGAATTTTTTTATAATAGAGGAGAAGGCTCTTCCACCCCCACAACCCCCCAACTCCTTGCCAGCTCTATAAGTCTTTTTAAAATCAGCTTAAATTGTAGTCCTCCAGTTTGCAACCTTCCTGGCACCAATGGGAGTTGTTTATCATTGTCTATGCTAACCAGACTTACCATGATTCTGACAAATTTTAATAAATCTCCTTTCAACTTTCTCTTGTCTAAGGGCAACAGCTCTAGCTTCTACAGCCTCTTCGTGTAACTGGAATCTCTCATCTACAGAGCATTTTCACCAATTTTTCCTGCACCCTTTCTGCTTCGCCAGTCCCCACCACCCAATATTGGAGCTGGAGACAGTCACGTTATGTGGGTCCAGCACTTCCTCTGACACCGGACAGCAACTGACCTGGCTCCAAGTTGACTGATTGGTTCCAGGCTTGTCTTCCGACGTCCCCACACAAGATCGAGTGGGAATGGAGATACATGGAGTCCTGGCCTCCCACAGGAGGGCATCAAGAGGAGGCGCCAAGTCAACCAAAATAAAAAAAAACCCTGTTACTGAGCTGGAAAGACAATGATGAAGACATGTAGATGCGGCAGAACCCCGTGCTCAGGAACGAAACGTTGCCAACCCCCCCACCATCTTGGAAGTCATACTTGTACATATATACTCCCAAACCCCATCCAGTCTTACATCCCTTTTGGAATTAGTATCTTTTATTTTATTTTGCCTTTCCTCTGCTTCATACCAAAATGTATAATTTCACACTTCCTATCATTGAATTTCATCTGCTTCATGTCTACCCGTTCTATTATACTGTTTACATCCTCTCAAAGTCTATCACTAAATTCCTCACAATTTACAATATTTCTAGCATGCGTGTCATGCAAATTTTGAAGTTATACATTGCATAGTAAATTCTTTAGATACAAATGTAGAAATCTTACACAAAGATTGGTTAAGCAATGATATGGGATTTTTGTATATATTCTTATCTTCAAATAATGTTCATTGGGAGCTAAATTTGGTACATCGTATTCTTATCACTGCTGATTCAGACTGCCTAACAAGATTTGATGCTAACATATGTTATCCCATTCAGGTACAAGACCATAAGATAGAGGCGCAAAATTAGGCTGTTTGGCCCATCAAGTCTGCTCCATTATTTGATCATGGTTGGTATATTTCTCAACCCATTTCTCCTGCCTTCTCCCCGTAATACTTGATCCCCTTACCAATCAAAAACCTATCTATCTCTGTCTTAATTGCACTCACTGACTTGGCTTCCACTGCCCTCTGTGACAATGGGTTCCACAGATTCACCATCATCTGGCTGAAGATGTCAATTGTAAGCAGTTTAAGATGTACTCCCTTTAAGACATGTGTCATCATATCGTAACAGTGTACCTCGAAGTTGGGGTAATTAGCATAGATCAAGAAATGTAGTAGTCCTCACTGCTGATCCCTAGGAAATATCTCCCTTCACTCAGTTCCCCATTACTATCACTTAACCAACTTTGTATCCGTGCTCCTTTCATTCATCATCTTTAATTTTACTTACAAGCCTGTTTGTGACATTTTTATTAATTGTCTTTTGGATAACCACCTGTATGGTATCAACTGTATTAACCACATTAATCCTCTTTGTTACCTCAAAGAAAAAAACTCAATTTAATTACTTCAGCACAATTTGGCATTAATAAATTTGAGTTCACTTTCCCTAATTAGTCCACAATTGTTCAAGCAACTGTTAATTCTGTCCTATATTGTCATATATGAAAACTTACCCACCATCCAGGTGAAACTGATTTGGTCTGTAATTTCTCATTTAATCCTTGCATGCATTTTAATAAAAAAGATGTAGCATGTACAATTCTTCTACCATCTTGCACTATCCCTATTTTTAAGAAAAGTTTAAAGTTATGATTATTGCCTCTGCAATTTCTATCCCTATTTTGCTCAATATTCTTTGATGAATCTGATTAGGTCCTGGTGCCTTATGAACTTTAAGTACAATACCTCCTATCGATTTTTCAACTATGGCATGTCTCAACTACTTTCTCTTTCATTATGCAGTTAACAGGATCTTCTTTGATCAAGATATTTTCCATTGTTTTATGATATAGGTTCTATGTTTAGAAAAGCTTACTGAGTTTAAAATTAGTTCTGCTCATTTTAGACGTGACCTTAATGAAAGTATATAATTGCACAAACTGTAAGTGATGGATAAGCATGAAACATGTTGAAACATCTTGTCACATATTGCCAGTATAATCATGGAACTGAAATGGACTATATTTCCTGCAGCTACAATAGATTAATTGTTGGATTCTAATAAAAGTGAATGGACTGTGCCTGCTGTCTACAGACTATTTTGAGGTAAAATCTCATTTATTTGCAGTCATTGAGCTAAAAGCACCAAAGGTAGCAATTTGAACACCTGTGTTAAATCTCTTCTTAACCTTCTCCACTCCATGAAGAACAATCTCAGTTTCTCTAATCTCTCCACATAACTGAAGTCCTTCATTCCTGGCTTCATTCTGGCAAATCTCCTCTGGGATATGATTAGGATTTCCATTTAATGTGTGCATGTGTTTAAGAATCCTCTTGGACAAGTTCACCCTGTGCATCCTATG
>NW_025211885.1:0-25000 GCF_004010195.1 Chiloscyllium plagiosum
AAGCAGAGAGTTGGTGATATAGTTACTTTGCCCGTGAGAAAGTGGAAGACGGCTGTCCACAAAGGTAAGTTTCGAGACTACTGTTATTCATCGTGGCATAAATGATTTTGAATAGGAAATTAGAATTACCAGAGCAAAACGTTCAAATACCAAATTAGAAAATGTAGGTAATACTGAGATTGATTGCAACAAAACACCATATCTAATTAATAAACTTGGAGAAAAGTATGGGCAGTTGGTAAATATTTTTTAGTATAGCAAAGTGTTTGGTGGTCTGTTTTTGAGGACTGCAGTTGCTGGAAGTTAGAGTGGTGCTGGAAAAGCACAGCAGATCAGGCAGCTTCCGAGGAGCAGGAGGGTTGACGTTTCGGGCAAAAGCCCTTCATCAGTAACGAGACATTTTGATAGGCTGTCTTGGAAGCTGGAGATCTTTGTAAAGAGGACTCTATGGGAGCGGGAGCAGGAGTGGATGTGCAGAGAGATCCGAGTAGTTCACATGTTAATCAGGCTTTTTTTTTAAAAAAAAAGCTAACAAAGTATTGGACTTAATTTATAGTGGAGTGGAATTGGAAAAACAAGCGAGTCCTTTAAAATTGGTCAGACGGCACTCGGGGTCTTGTGCACAGTTCTGGTCTACATTATGATAAAATTGATGCAGAGGCACTGGGAAAGGTGTAAGAAAGTTTCACACTGGTGATCTTATCCCCGAGAATGCAGACTTGTAGGGAAAGATCCAAGTGTTTGGGGCTATTTTCAGAAGAGAAATATAATGTGATAGAAATTTTTATGATTATGAAAAGAGGTTTCAAAGGTGGTGAGTAGTGGAGCTGGTATTGACCAAAATAAGGGCTCATAAATGCAAGGTAGTCACTAATACATTTACTGGTTAAAGACACATTTCTTTTGAAACCCCAGAGTGTTAGGATATATAGAACTCATTGTCACAGTGAGTAGTTCAGGAGAATACCATGGATATTGTATATTTAAGGGGACTCTAGATAAACACTTAAGGAAAAAAAATTGTAATTTACGTTGATGGGGTGAGATTATGTTCATTTGGAGCCTGGTTCTTTTTTTTTTTTGCAATTCCTTTTAAATTAGTTGACCTCATCTAATCAATTTTGCCAGTGCAAGCATGTAACAATTCAGGGTGTGTCCTACTTTCTAGTTTTTTTTATATCAGGTTGAATTCTTAAGCAGTTGGAGAACCATCAGCTAACGAGTGCAGTCAGCATAGATTTTCCAAAGGCAGCTTTATTTTAACCAGTCAAGTAGAATTCTCTACAGCAGCAAAACTAGATGTAGTGGATATTGTAATAAGTTGCAAAAAATATTTGATAAGGTACCTGAAAGAGATTTGTGATGAACTTAACGGATCATGGAACTAAGGGGAAATTGGTTACCAGGCGAAAGAGTTGTTTGGAGGGTTAAATGTAAAGGTCCGTATGAAAGGAAGTTTCCCAGAATGGTGAATTAGTTATGTTGAGTGGTGTTCCACCAGCAATCAGTATGCATATAATAAATAGTCTGGGTTTAGAATTTGCATTAACATTTTCTGATGTCACCTGTTTGGAGATTGTACCAGATTGTGAAAGTTAACAGTACCAGCTAAAATGAATAAGATGCCTATAGACAGCAAGTGTAGCTCAACATGGAAAATACATTTTGAATTTTAAATGAGTTGGGAAAGAGCTACAGATATGCAAATCATTAAATGTGCTAGGGTGGATAAGTAAAGCAATATATTTAGTTTTGAATATTTAAAAAAAGTTATAAAAGATCATGAAGGCATTGTTGAATTTATAATATATCTCAATCTGAAATTGGAATATTCTTTGTTTTTGACCACCTATTATCGGAAATAAACACTGAGTAGAGTCACTAGCTTGATACTAGAGGCAATGGCCTGTAGTTATGAAAATATATTTTGAGAAACAAAAGAACTCAGCAGGTCAAGCAGCTGTGGAGAGAAAACAGAAGAGTGAACAATTTAGATGTCGACTCCTTGTTAGACTACAGTGCCTACACCTGAAATGTTAACATCTTTTCTCTGTACCAATGCCATTGAATCCTCATCCCCCACCATACACAGTACTCTAACTGAGATCCAATGAGGGCTCTGTATAGTTGTAATAGAACTTTCTCTCCTTTATTTTATATTTCTTTAGTTTAAAATGGTTAATGAATTCTTTAACAAGTTACAGTGGATTGGAATTAGAGCAGAGCTGCACCTTTTTTTTTTCCTCTACAGTTCGTTTAAAGGAAGACAAAAGTTGAATAGTTTTGCACACACCTGTGTCAGGTGTGCTTGACTAAAACCTTCTGTGCAAGTATTTTGCTCTCTAATAGGCAACGCTGGTCTGGTTTGATTGACATTTGAGTTACACACTTATTATTCCAGGTGGCGGTGGGATAAGCTGTGTACTTCAAGATAGCAAAGTGTTTGAGAAAGCCGGGGTGAATGTTTCTGTTGTATTTGGCAACCTTTCGGAGGAAGCTGCTAAGCAGATGCGAAGCAGAGGAAAGTCATTGAAAACTAAAGATGGTAAGGAGGAATTTCTAATTTGAAATCTGTTGGTTTATAATTCCCAGCATTTGCCTTTCTCATATTATAGAAACTTTTCTTTCTTTCTGTCCTGTTCAAACTGGCTTTTGCTCTCTCTCTCTCTCTCTCTCTCTCTCTCTCTCTCTCTCTCTCTCTCTCTCTCCCTTTTCTGAATGTTTCTTCTGCACTCTGTCATACAAGCTTTTTGTTGGCTTCTAATTTTCCCTTGTATGTCAACCTACAACAATTGGAAAAGCTGAAAAACAACTTCACGAAAGTAGAATTCAGTCTCCTCCTCCCAGCCACAAAAAAGTGTAAATAATCTTGAATAAAAGCTAATTATCAAACTGCTGCTTTCACGTGAATTGAATAAATTACATTCTGTTTCATTACCTTGGATTTTAAGAGCATTTTGAGTGACATGGCATTAATCAGTTTCGTTTTCTTTGTAAACAGATACCCAATAATTGTTGGTTTCAATTCAGATTTGACCATTTTAATGGACTGATTTGTTTTTGACTGTGTGAATAAAACCAACCATGATGCGTTCCCAAAAACCCACGGCAGAAGAGCCCATGGATCCTCAAGAGTATCACCTACGCAATTTCATTGTTCCCGAAGCTTTGTCCTGCAGATGGCCATAGACAGGATTTCCACATAAAAATTTAACATTTTTATCCACTTACTGATTTGTATATTGTTCGTATGTGAATTTGGACTTTAGGACCCCAGACTGTGAGTTTGGTCCTAAAGATTTAAGTTCTTAAATTCATGTTCTGCAACCAAGTGGAACACATGAACCTTAGTGAAATTGGAGTTGAATCAATGTGGCGATGTGCAAAGCGCTTTAGAGCAGCTAATCACTATATTTTCTCAAGTTCTCATCAGTTCGAACTATCTATTAAATAGAATTTAATAGATTGACAGGGTTGTTAAGAAGGCATACAGTGTTCTGGCCTGTAGTAATAGAGGGATTGAGTTCCGGAACCAGGAGGTTATGCTGCAGCTGTACAAAGCTCTGATATGGCCACACTTGGAGCATTGTGTACAGTTCTGGTCACCGCATTATAAGAAGGATGTGGAAGCTTTGGAAAGGTGCAGAGGAGATTAGTAGGATGTTGCCTGGTATGGAAGGAATGTCTTACGAGGAAAGGCTGAGGGCCTTGAGGCTCTTTTCTTTAGAGAGAAGCTGGTTAAGAGGTGACTTCATAGAGTCATACAAGATAATCAGAGGGTTAGATAGGCTCCCCCTGTCCACCCTTTTTCCAAGTATGGGAACACGAGGGGACACAACTTTAAAGTGAGGGGCAATAGGTATAAGACAGACGTCAGAGATAGTTTATTTACTCAGAGAGTAGTAAGGGTATGGAATGCTTTGCCTGCAACGGTAGTAGATTCGCTAAGTTTAAGTGCTTTAAGTCGTCATTGGACAGGCATATGGACGTACATGGAATAGTGTAGGTGGGGTGGGCTTCAGATTAGTATGACAGGTCGGCGCAACACCGAAGGGCCTGTACTGCGCTGTAATGTTCTATGTTCTATGTGCCTTGCATTCACCTTTCAGTCACAAGGCGCAAGTAGGAAGGCTGAACAGCGACTAAATTAATATTTCCTGTTTGACACCAAACTCGGTCAGTATTAGCCCAAAGAATTTCAAGACTCACTTCCTCTAGGTAATAGAGTCATAGAGATGTACTTAATCTTTTGGGATAAATGTTATTTGGTGGTGCTTGTTGCCATCTTCCCAATCACAACCACCTCCTCATTTATAATTGCGCTCTCTTGCGTGCACCATTCTTTGCGTTTACCCTCCTTACCCTCAGTGTTTTTTAAAGCTAGTATATGTAAATTGAGGGATATTGCCTGGTATGGAAGGAATGTCTTACGAGGGAAGGCTGAGGGCCTTGAGGCTCTTCTCGTTAGAGAGAAGCTGGTTAAGAGGTGACTTCATAGAGTCATACAAGATAATCAGAGGGTTAGATAGGCTCCCCCTGTCCACCCTTTTTCCAAGTATGGGAACAGCAAACACGAGGGGACACAACTTTAAAGTGAGGTGCAATAGGTATAAGACAGATGTCAGAGATAGTTTATTTACTCAGAGAGTAGTAAGGGTATGGAATGCTTTGCCTGCAACGGTAGTAGATTCGCTAAGTTTAAGTGCTTTAAGTCGTCATTGGACAGGCATATGGACGTACATGGAATAGTGTAGGTGGGATGGGCTTCAGATTAGTATGACAGGTCGGCGCAACACCGAAGGCCGAAGGGCCTGTACTGCGCTGTAATGTTCTATGTTCTATGTGCCTTGCATTCACCTTTCAGTCACAAGGCGCAAGTAGGAAGGCTGAACAGCGACTAAATTAGTATTTCCTGTTTGACACCAAACTCCGTCAGTATTAGCCCAAAGAATTTCAAGACTCACTTCCTCTAGGTAATAGAGTCATAGAGATGTACTTAATCTTTTGGGATAAATGTTATTTGGTGGTGCTTGTTGCCATCTTCCCAATCACAACCACCTCCTCATTTATAATTGCGCTCTCTTGCGTGCACCATTCTTTGCGTTTACCCTCCTTACCCTCAGTGTTTTTTAAAGCTAGTATATGTAAATTGAGGTGCTGAGTTTGTTAGCAGACCCTATTTCAATGCCAGAACAATAATAGGAATGGCTTGGTACCTGAGGAGGAAGAAACTACATTAAAGGATGCTGATAACCTGTTATGTCAGTTGCCAAATGCTGCCACTTTTTCTGACCATGATCACTTATGTTAGCTGTGCAGATTGCCAGTGGGATTTTTCTATCACTGGCCTGTGCATGCTCTGTCACACTGACAACTTTCAAACAATTCCATAAAAATAAATTTGAACATGTGCAGTATTTCCAAATTACTGCTGGTTTGCATTGTGCAAACTATTCTACAGTTTGAACAAGATTAATTCTGCAGTTCCCAGATCTGCCTCTAGTTGAAAGGGTTCTGTAATAGAAAGGATACCTTAGTCATAGTGATATATAGCATGGAAACAGACCCTTTGGTCCAACCCGTCCATACCAACCAGATTTTCCGATCTAATCTAGTCCCACTTGCCCACCCGGCCCATATCCCTCCAAACCCTTCCTATTCATATACCCATCCAGATGCCTTTAAATGTTGCAATTGTACTAGTTTCTACCACTTCCTCTGGCAGCTCATTCCATACACATACTACCCTCTGCATGAAAAACTTGCCCTTAGATCTCTATATCTTTCCTCTCTCACCTAAACCTATGCCCTCTAGTTCTGTACTCTCCTACCCCAGGGAAAAGAGTTTGTCTAGTTATTCCTATCCATGCCCCTCATGATTTTTATAAATTTCTATAAGGTCACTCCCTCAGTCTGTGATGCTCCAGGCAAAACAGCCCCAGCCTATCTAACCTCTCCCTATCGCTCAAATCCTCCAACCCTGGCAACATGCTTGTAAATCTTTTCTGAATCCTTTAAAGTTTCACAATATCCTTCCAATAGGAAGGAGACCAGAATTGCACACAATATTCCAACAGTGGTCTAACCAATGTCCTGTACAGCCGCAACATGACCTCCCAACTCCTGTACTCAATACTCTGACCAATAAATTAAATCATACCAAACTGCTTCTTCACTATCCTATCTACCTGCGACTACTTTCAAGGGCCTATGAACCTGCACTCCAAGGTCTCTTTGTTCAGCAACACTGCCTAGGACCTATCCATTAAATGTATAAGTCCTGCTGAGATTTGCTTTCACAAAATGCAGCACCTCACATTTATTTGAATGAAACTCCATCTGCCATTCCTTAGCCCATTGGCCCATCTGATCAAGATCCTGTTGTAATCTGAGGTAACCTTCTTCACTGTCCACTACACCTCCAATTTTGGTGTCATCTGCAAACTTACTAACTATACCTCTTACGCTCCCATCCAAATCATTTATATAAATGACAAAAAGTAGTGGACCTTGTGGCACTCCACTGGTCACAGGACTCATTAGACTCCTAGCCTTAACTTTGCTGCAGGCTATGAAGCAACACTTAAAGGAACACTATGAATGTAGCCCTGTCATTTATGAGTGTGTTTTGTTATTTTGGATGCAGGGCAACTGCCTTTTTGTGCCATGGGAGTGAGTTCTGTGATCCATCCCAAGAATCCCCACATTCCAACCATCCATTTCAACTATAGATACTTTGAAATTGAAGAAGCAGATGGTAAGTGTCCATTTTAAAATATTTTATATATTCACTGTTAACTTATCTTTTATGTCCTGCCACATCCAGTCATGAATAGTTTTAACATTTAAACACCCCAATGATAGAAGAGCCCAGCACATCAGTGCAAAAGGGAGGGCAGAAACATTCGCAGCAATCTTCAGTCAGAAATGCTGAGTGGATGATTAATCCGGGCTTCCTTCAGTGGCCTTCGGCATCACAGACGTTCAGTCAATCCAATTCATTCCACAAAGAATCAGGAAATGGTTGGAGTCACTGGATAATGCAAAAGCTATGGGCCCTGACTACATTCTGGCAATAGTATTGAAGATTTGTGCTCCAGAACTTGCCACACCCCTAGCCAAACTGTTCCAGTACAGTTACAACACTGGCATCTGTCCGACAATTTCGAAAATTGTCCAGGTATGCCCTGTACACGGGTACATGTGACAATAAAATCTGATTTAATCTAAAGCCAAACAGGGACTTACTATCCTATTAGTCTACTCTCGCCTATCTGATCATCAGTAAAGTTATGGAAGGTGATATCAACAGTGCTGTCAAGTAGCACCTGCTCAGTGACACCCAGTTTGTGTTCTACCAGGATAACTCCACTCCTGCCCTTATTGTAGCCTTGGTTCACACATGGACAAAAGAGCTGAATTCCAGAGGTGAGGTGAGAGTGACAAGCCCTTGACATCAAGGCCACATTCTGCTGTCTGTAACATTAAGGAATCCTAGCAAAACTTTGATTCAATGAGTATTAGGGGGCAGGTCCTCTGCTGGTGGGAGTCACACCCGACACATAGGAAGATGGTTGTGGTTGTTGGAAGTCAGTCATCTCCGCTCCAGGCCATCTCTGCAGGAGTTCAAGAAGGCAGCTCACTCCCACATTCTGAAGGATAACTGGAGGAGGCAATTAATATATGCCAACGAGGCACCCATGACCCATTCAGTGATATGGTTCTGTCAATTTTGAATTAATGGGTTGCATTTATGGCTGTAGATTGGGGCAAGAATAGCAAGACATGAAACGTAGGAGGCAGGATTTAATGAGGACATCAGGATACCAATATCCATTACCACAGATCTCCGAGAATACGGAAGGAGTTAAGCCTCCACTTGGCAGCACAAGTTCTGCCAATGAGGCTTCCAGCTCCATGGGGGACACTTAACTATAGAGCATCCCCTACTCTGACTGAAAGACTGCCCCAGTGAACTCCATGGAGAGGATGGTAGCAGTAAATTATTCCCATCAATTATTGCTCGAGATATTTTTAAAAACCCGATGTTGAGCATCGTTTGCACAGTTGCATTCCAACTGTCTCTATAGGAATGTGAAGATCAGTAAAGCACAGGATGATATTACATGTTACCTGGGAACAGGGAAAAGTATGGTTCCGCTCTAAAATGGTTCAAATCACATATTGTGTATCGGGCAGACTGATTTACTACTACATTATTCCTCTCCATGGGGTTAAAATAACTACCACCTCCTTGCCCTCAAAACAAAAGCTAACATTTTAGTTCTAAGCTTTTCATACTAACATATGAATTGGAAACAAGAGTAGGCCGTTTGGTTCTTCAAGACTGCTGTGCCATTTGATGAGATTGGATTGTGGCATCAACTTTACTTTCCTGTCCACATCCTATAATCTTTGACCCTGGATTGACAAGGAAATCAATCTAACTCCGTCTTAACTCTCTTCAATAACCCTGTCTCCATTGCTGCGTGGTTGTCGCAACTGCTCCCCACTGTCAACAGTGCTGCAGTGTTCTCTCTCCAGCACTGCATAATGTGGGTTTAACCTCAACCTTTCAGACTGGGAGTTGTAAATACTGCATCTTCTGTCATGAAGTAACTGCCCACTTGATGTCACTGCAGTATTTATTCACGAAATTCTAATCTCTATTCTCTGAGGCTATCCATTATGGGGCTCAGCCCTTTGATCTTTTGTCTTAGTGATACAAAAATTACCTCAGTGTCAAAGTAATCTTGTGAATTGAATGATATTGTAAATATGAAATAAATGTTGTTGTTGTTTAGTTAAACATTCTTGTTTAATAGGTCAGAAATCATGGTGGTTTGGTGGGGGCACAGACCTTACTCCGACATACCTGAATAAGGACGATGCTGTCCATTTTCACAAGACCCTCAAGGAGGCCTGTGACAAGCATGATAAAAGTTATTATCCAACTTTTAAAAAATGGTGAGTTGAATGGAATGCAGAAGCTGTTTCATTTATTTTGTTTTAAGGATTGATTTTTTTAGAATCTCATTCAAATCCATTGAAAATGTCTAATTGCGAAGTTGTGCGAAGTTATCAAGTGCTGTGAGTATATATACATAATTAACAAAGCCTATATAAAGTTGGCCATGTGCAAGAGAATACACTCCATCCATGCACTTTCGAGATCAGCCTCTGGCCTGATTTTCTTCCAGGCAGAGGTGGGTACTGCAGATGCTAATTTTGACCCTGATTTTCTTCCCCCTCTTTAATTGACAGGACGTGTTGGATTGTGCTGTCCTTCACAATAGATGGGCAATTTCTATTATAGCACCTCGCAGGTTTTTTTTGTTACTCATGGGATGGTCTATGCTCCTGTACTCTGCGGTTAACCAGAATTTGGTGTAACATAGTGGAGTGACTGTGGGGATTGCATTAAGCAAGAATGTTGAAGATACAGTCATTTGAGGTTTTACAAAGGTGGAAAAGACAAAGTCATAGAATTAATAGAGGTTCATCGAGTCCCTACAGTGTGGAAGCAGGCCACTTGGCTCATTGAGTTCACACCAACCCTCTGAAGAGCATCCCAACTAGACCCACCCTGTACCCTATCCCAATAACCCTGCATTTCCCATGGTTCATCCACCAAGCCTATACATCCCTGGACACTATAGGCAATTTAGCATGGCCAATTAACCGAGCCTGCACATTGGCAGGAAACCGGCGCATTCGAAGGAAAGACACAGAGCAAATGTGCAAACTCCACACAGTCGCCTAAAGGTGGAGTTGAACCCAGGTCTGTGTGTAGCAGCAGTGCTAAGCACTGAGCCACCATGCTGCCCAATGGCACATGCCAACAAACTGGATATCTCTACTAGTGCTAAGGGTGGGAGGGTAAAAAAACATCTTAGAGAAGAAACTGGTAGGTAAACGTGAGGAAAATAGAAACCCATTGTGGAGGGATGAAAAGGCGCTACAGTTATTTGGTTAGAATACAAGTGCCTTAAGTGTGTAGGTTTGACAGCTTTTTGATCTTCGGACAAATATTTCTTTTTTTCTTGGTCATGTTATGTTTCAAACTGAGTCACCCTGTTAAAGCTAAAAAGAAAAGGTTGGGGTAAAGGAAGTTGGAAATAAAGTTCCACTTTGTGTTTCACTGCACTTGTTTGAAAGTTCTGTTAGGTTTACAATTTTTAAAACTGAGCAGTCTTGACCATTCTTTCTATCGTTCTTTCCAGGCTACTGTTTTCTGATTATTTTCGCTTTGTTTCCTAAAAAAGCTGCTGTTTTTCTACGATTGCACACTGGGGAAGGTTTGGCTAACCTCGCTGGAAGTTGCAGCTGGACACACTGATAAGAGTCAGTTGAATGACTGATCATTTTTGTGACTTGTAAGATTATGCCTGAACTTTGTGTGTGAAACCAGATCGCAGTGACTTTGGACTGAGGAGTTCTTATCAAGGGTACACAAAGGAATTATAGTGTGATTCCTGGCATTTTTGTCAAATACTTGTCATTGTGGAATGGGTGTGTTCACTCCGTTCAAACCTGGCTTACAATAACCAGTGACAAATCTGTTGGATGATTTTTTTTTGTGCACCCCATTGTTTTCATGCACCTCATTGTTTTCAAAACCTGAAATATACTCCAAAGTCAAGATTGTGTCATTCAACTGGAAAAGTTGACAAGAGTTTCATACTGTCAAGTATCTGCTCTCTACTGTGTTTTCTCCAAATTCTACTGTCATTATTGATGGCAGCAGGAAAACACATAATAAATGCTGGGAGTTCCATGCAAGTAAATCAGACCTATTACCCAGTGTGCCATTTTCTACAATTTCCATTTTTTTTGTAGCAGTGTTTCTTCCCCTTTTTGTATAAGAAAGCTACTAAGGTGATAGTGGAAAGCAGTTTATGAGCCTACCCTTAGTTTGACTTGCCTCTGATTGATTATTACAATTGCAATAATAACTGCCTTTGTGAACTTTGCTGTTGATTTGGTATTTTTGTCCCAAACTATTTTAGGAGAGATTGCAGTAGCTTTCCCATTGGAAACATCTGTGTATCTTTGTATTTTTTGATTTAGCTGAATAGCAGTAAGAGTGGGTTAAGAATCTGGTCAGCCAGTGCTGGGAATATATGGGACTGTCCTTGCACTAACACAGGCAGAAATACACAGGTCGGCATTTTTATTAAAGGAACTGTGGTTGTGAAGTCTTTTATATTATGGTTATATAACCACAAGCGAAATCGGCAGAGTTACGCCATTCAGCCCATTGAGTATGCACCACTATTTGATTATGGCTGTCTGTTTCTCGACCCCATTTTCCTGTCTTCTCCCCATAACCCTTGACCTCTTAGTAATCAAGAACCTATCTACCTCTGGCTTGAAGACACTCAGTGACTTGTTACTGCAGAAGGTTGTGGAGGCCAAGTTCCGCAGATTTACTACATTCCGGTTGACAAAATTCCAACTTATCTCAGTTCTAAAGGGTCAACGCTTCGCTCTGAGGTTTTGCCCTCAGGTCCTAGTCTCTAGTGGAGACATCTTGTGCATGTCGCTCTATCCAGGCCTCTTGGTATTCTGTAGGTTTCAGTGGATTCCCCCTCATCCTTCTGAACTCCATTTAGAACAGATCCAGAGCCTTCAATCGTTCCTCATGATAAAACCTTAATTTCCAGCATCATTCTTGTGAATCTCCTCTGGGGCCAGTGCATCCTCCTTTAGAAACAGGGCCCAAAACTGCTTTCAGTATTCCAAATGCAGTCTGACTAGTGCCTTAAACAGCCTAAGCAGGGAATCTGTGCTCTTGTGTTCTAGCCCTCTTGCAATGAATGTTATCATTGCATTTGCCTTCCTAACTGCAACTGAATCTGCATATTAATGTTAAAATAATCCTGAATTAGGATTCTTAAGTCCTTTTGTGCGTTAGATTTCCGAAGCTTTTCCCCATTTGGAAAATAGTCTATGCCTCTTTCTCCCTAACAAAGTGTATATCCTCATCCCATCCCACATTGTATTCCGTCTACCACTTCTTTGCCCACTCTCTAGCCTGTCCAAGTCCTTCTGCAGCCTTTCCTCTTCCTAATCACTGCCTGCCCCTCCGCTTATCTTGTGTCACCTACAAACTTAGCAACTTAGATCCACTTGTAACAAACTTCATTCTATAGTTTTTCAACCATAACGTGGGTACAATAGCTTCAGTGCTATAAATTTAAAGTATGTCTCGTCAATGAGGAATTTAGGAGAATTGACTTTACACACAAAGTGGAACACATCACCATGTGGAATGGTTGGGGGCAAGCTCAATAAGTACATGAGGGGACAAGGAATAGGATGATATGAGTAATGTGAGAAGACACTAGAACATTGTTCTGTGTGGATAGGAAAGACCATTTGAAGATCTGGACCCCTGGGGGTGGGGGGGGTCGGGGGAGGTGTGGTGGGGGGTATCTCTGTTCCATGATTGTGAGTGCTTATTGACCAATCAGTCTGGTTCTTTAAGACTTCATTCTTTGTTTCTTCATACAGATGGGTACAGAGCGTCTGGAAACACACAGGTTGTGTACTTTTGTATTCCTCGGAGGAGCTGCCCACATGTTTAAAACAAAGACATTTTCATACTTAAAGAAGGTTACAGGCCATGATCACATAGTACATTCAAACAATTACCAATCAATACACGATATTGCTTTATTTGACAGTTACTCAGTCCAATGATATTTCCTGGGAACCAATTTGATTTTCCAACACTTAGGCAATCTTTATCTCACTAACCGAGCTATTGCATCTGCACCCGAAAGTCAGTCAGGATGGCTGACATTTTTAAGGAAAATTTAGAAATTTACATTAATACATATTTTAACGTTTTTATTTATATATTCCTTCCATTCTCCCAAATAAAGGTGCGATGATTATTTTGTCATCAAACATCGTGGGGAGCGGAGAGGAGTGGGAGGCATATTTTTTGATGACTTGAATTCATCCTCAGCAGAAGGGCTGTTCGAATTTGTCCGAAGCTGTGCTAAGGCTGTGGTTCCTTGCTATATTCCTATTGTGCGGAAGCATCTCCATGATTCATATACAGCAGAAGAAAAAGCCTGGCAGCAACTTCGGAGAGGCAGGTGAGTTGAATGAAATCCAAAAGAAAATGATCAGTTTCCAGAAACTGATCATGTATTCACTTCATGCTAATTTAAGAATGAGTTTATTCTTCACTGGTATGCTGGAAGGTTTTAAAAAAAAAAATTTAAATTGTCCTTCCAAATTTTATATCTTTCACAGCCACCGAGAACTATTGTCCAAGCAACTACTACATAAGAAATGGAAGTGCTATGAATATGTTTTAAGTTTCCTCAATAATTATTTCAGTAGAGTCTTTAGTAACAAGTCTACAGTTACCAATTTTTTTTTTTGACAGGAAAATTAAACCTCATACTTTCTTCTTTCTATGTGAAACCAACTCCTCATGCAGCTTCATCAAAAGCTTCTATGCAAGGAAGCTGATGAGTATTGCTAAGTTTCACACTCCAGCTCAAATCCAAATAGGGAAATGAAAAGTCTTTTAGAAAGTAGAACCATTAATGTTTATTTTAGTCCCTTGAGCCTGAAGATAGAGCAGGAGGAAGCAAGGTTAAAATAGGGAGAGTTACTAGTTTCTCCCTTCATGTCTCACCCAGTGTCAATTCCAGGTTTCAGAAGGGAATGAAAATGCTTGCTATAGGGAGCCAAGGGGCATGATAAATATGCATGGTGATGTTCTATTGTACAATTAGAACCTTGATCTGATTTTTTTTTTAAACATGAGGCACATCTTTTGGTACAAGCCTTTCCACTTAGATTCTTCTGAGGTAAGACAGCCATTCACCCAAAGTTATTCACGAGTGATGATTTACAAGAGAGGCATTGGCACAGTTGTATCGCATATTGTCATCTAACAGTCAACCAGACAAATGTGGCACTGCCAGTGTCTTCAATTCCGTTCTTCTAGTACCCTTCATCATAGTTCTGTTTTTTTCATATCTTTGTTTAATTCTCATGTTGTTAATTTATTTTTGTGGTACATACCTGTTGAACATGCGCACTCTTTTTTCCATTATCTTACTTGTCTTACTGAACAGAAGAATCACTTTGTACCCTGTCCAGCATTGGAGCAGAATGCAGAGTCTTTCAGTCATACTTTTACCACTTTCCCACAGTCTCTAGCTCTTTAGCTGCCTGAATGCCACTACAGCCCTGTTTCTGCAAACCAGTCAGCCTCCACTGGGCCAATGCTATGTCTTCACAGTTCCTTCACAAACCAAAATCTGGTATAAATATTACCAAAATGTGTTCTAACATAATGGCATATGGCATCTTCTGGAAAACTTGACAAAATAGTGTGAGAAACATCTTTCTACTTAACATATTTCAACTATCATAGTTTTGAAAAAACCTCATGAGAATATGGATTGCTTCTGACCCTCAGGATTCTGAAGGTTAATGGAATACTATCCTTTGTTATGAGAGGAATTGAATATACAAGTAAGAATGTTGTGCTTCAGCTATGATTTGGAGGTGCCAGTATTGGATTGGGGTGTACAAAGTTAAAAATCACACAACACCAGATTATAGGAGAAAGTGAGGACTGCAGATGCTGGAGATCAGAGCTGAAAAATGTGTTGCTGGAAAAGTGTAGCAGGTCAGGCAGCATCGAAGGAGCAGTAGAATCGATGTTTCGGGCATAAGCCCTTCTTCAGGAATGAGGAAGGTGTGCCAAGCAGGCTAAGATAAAAGGTAGGGAGGAGGAACTTGAGGGAGGGGTGTTAGGAATGCGATAGGTGGAAGGAGGTTGGTTAAGGTGGGGTGATAGGCCGGAGAGGGGGTGGGGGCGGAGAGGTCGGGAAGAAGATTGCAGGTCAAGAAGCCAGTGCTGAGTCCGAGGATTGGGACTGAGATAAGGAGGGGGGAGGGGAAATGAGGAAGGTGGGGAAACCTGCATTCATCCCTTGTGGTTGGAGGGTCCCTAGGCAGAAGATGAGGCGCTCTTCCTCCAGTCGTTGTGTTGCCATGGTCGAGCGATGGAGGAGGCCAAGGACCTGCATGTCCTTGGCTGAGTGGGAGGGGGAGTTAAAGTGTTCAGCCACGGGGCGGTTGGGTTGGTTGGTGCGGGTGTCCCAGAGGTGTTCTCTGAAACGTTTCGCAATGTAGGCGGCCTGTCTCCCCAATGTAGAGGAGCCACATCGGGTGCAGCGGATGCAGTAAATGATGTATGTGGAGGTGCAGGTGAATTTGTGACGGATATGGAAGGATCCGTTGGGGCCTTGGAAGGAAGTGAGGGGGGAAGTGTGGCCCCAAGTTTTGCATTTCTTGCGGTTGCAGGGGAAGGTGCCGGGAATAGAGGTTGGGTTGGTGGTGGGGGTGGACCTGACGAGGGAGTCACGGAGGGAGTGGTCTTTCCAGAACGCTGATAGCGGAGGGGAGGGAAATATATCCTTGGTGATGAGGTCTGTTTGGAGGTGGCGGAAAGGACAAAGGATGATACGATGTATCTGGAGGTTGGTGGGGTGGTAGGTGAGGACCAGTGGGGTTCTGTCCTGGTGGCGATTGGAGGGGCAGGGTTCAAGGGAGGAGAAGCGGGAAGTGGAGGAGATGCGGTGGAGTGGATGAACTGTTCAACCTCTTCGTGGGAGCACGAGGTAGTACCGATACAGTCATCGATGTGGCGGAGGAAAAGGTGGGGGTTGGTGCCAGTGTAGCTGCGGAAGATGGACTGTTCCACATATCCTACGAAGAGGCAGGCATAGCTGGGGCTCATGCGTGTGCCCATGGCTACTCCTTTGGTTTGGAGGAAGTGGGAGGATTGGAAGGAGAAGTTGTTAAGAGTGAGGACCAGTTCAGTCAGTGGAAGGAGGGTGTCAGTGGAAGGGTATTGGTTTGTTTGGCAGGAAAGGAAGAAGCAGAGGGCTTTGAGGCTGAGGCTAAACGCCAGCTCACGGACACCTCCTCCTACTGCCCCCTTGACCATGACCCCACCTCCCACCACCAAACCATCATCTCCCAGACCATCCATAACCTCATCACCTCAGGGGATCTCCCATCCACCGCCTCCACACTACTCACTGTACTCCAGATGTGGTCTCACCAATAAGACTTCACTGCCCTTATTCTTCCACCCCCTTGAAAACAAGAGCGAAATTCCATTAACCTTCCTAATTAACTGCTCAATCTCTGGTAAATGTATTGTGCAGAAGTTTAATGTGACCGGAACTACATCTGGCCAATAGTTGAGGCCTAATTAATAATGAACATTTTCTCCTTTTGGAAATGTGTTTGCAGTTCAAAAATAAATTGCTGATTGTGAGAGCTTTCCAAAGTTTTTTAATGGTTGATAATATGTGCCATTTCCCGTAATGTAAGGAGTTAATATTCCATTTCTGTTTACAATTCATTGAGTCCCATCAGCAGCCCTTAAGTTTAATTTACATTAATTTTAAACAGTTCTTGCATAATAAGGACTGACCTCTGTGCTTCTACAAAGTTTTAGTCTATTCCTTCTCATGCTGGTGTAAAACTAAGCAATCATGCAATTTACATGATTACCTACTAATCGTTGCAAAGTCTGCCCCAGGCCAAATTTAAAGAGATGAGCACTTGATTATAAGTGGTTGCTTCTGGTGGCACGTGTAGGTTTTAGTTATTTTTATAGTGTTTCTGAATGGATTTCAAGTGTGTGAGAGAACAATGGCAGATAAACATGAAACAAAAGCTAGGATGAAAAAAAAGACAGATTCGATGGGGAGGGGGTGGGTGTGGTGGAATCATAAGTACCCAGTGCTACTTGATAGCTGGTAAAACAAGCACCTGGCTGCTCAAGATGGGTGTGAAGAGAATGTCCTGTTTGCAACTTTATGCATTTCCTCCATAGAGAAACAGTGCATTAATCCTGGAATTTGGTGGTGATTAGGGTTATTTCAGTGTAAACAACCAACAAGACATGAAAACATTGACCTCTGTAAACTTGCTTTGGAGCAAGAATCAAATTAATCCAAATATGTGGTACCCCGGAGAATGCTGCAGAAGTACTAAGTTCTACCTGGTCTCTATGATTGATAGAGTATTCCATGGCAATATTTTAAAGAGATGCTCGGGTGTTATCCCCAGTATCCTGGATAATATTTAGTCTTCAGTCACCATCAGATTACCTGGTCATTATCATGCTGCTGATAGGACATTGTTGTGTGCAAGTTATCTGCCATATTTCCTGCTTTCCCACATTGACTGCACCTTCAAAATGTACTTGAGGGAAAAGAGCTTTGTGATGGAAGGTGTTATACAAATACAAGTTATATTTTAAAAGCAACAATTTATGAACAGCCTGCATGTATCTTAAGCTGCCATGCAGCAATCCTAGAAAGAACATCAAAATAAAACAAAGATCTGCACATGCTGGAGATTTGAATCATAAAAAGGAATGGGTGGAGAAATTCAGCAAATCCAATAGCATCTGTGGAGAGAAAGCAGAGTTAACATTTTGAGACCAGTGACCCTTTGTTAGAATTCAAAATGTTAACTCTGCTCTTTTCCCACAGATGCTGCCAGACCTGCTGAGTTTGTCCAGCAATTCCTGTTTTTGGAAGCTGGGACATTGTTGCAAAAGACAGCTTAATCTTGGCTGAAAAGCAATTTTTTTTGGCACAATTCAACCTGACCATGGTCTACAATGTGTTCTGTGGTACATAATCCTCCTCTCTATGCCTTCTCTGTTTTTCTTCATAGTACTGTAAACCTTTTCTGTCTTGTGCACATTTGTTCTATTATATTCAGTTCTAAAGGGAAAGCTACAAAATATTCCAATAGGTGGCACTATTTGTCAATCATTTAAGCAGAGTTTCACATTGCTATTTTCCAAGATCCACAGACCGTTTGAATTTACTTAACTCATTTCTTAACCTGGAACTCTAATAATAGGATTGTTTCAAATCCTAGTCTCATCTATCAGCAGTGAAAGCAGAGAGGCAGAAAGAAATAGTTCAAACTAATGCTTGTTTATTTTCAGCACACTTGTTATAAATTTACTATGCATTATCATAGATTCTAGTTCTGTTACATTTACGCCAAGGTAAAGCTAGTTTTACATTTTGCTGCAATCTGGCATTACCTTGACACATAAAAGCAAAAATATTTTGGATGCTGGAAATTTCAAGTTAAAACAAAATGTTGGAAATATTCAACACATCAGACAACATCTGTGGACTGAAACAGTTAACATTTTCAGTCAGTGATCCTTCATCTGAAACATTAACTCTGTTTCTCTCTCTGATGCTTCCAGACCTGCTGAGTATTTCCTACACTTTCTGTTCTCGTGACCATGATGTAAATGATACTAGCTGTTCAGACGTCCTTGCTAACAGTGTTGGCTCTCTTTTATTTCTTTGTGATTTCTCTTTCAGATATGTAGAGTTCAATTTAGTTTATGATCGAGGAACAAAATTTGGTCTCTCAACTCCAGGATCTAGGATAGAAAGTATTCTGATGTCTCTCCCACTGACTGCTAGGTAAGGGGCCAGCAAGATTATCCCACACTTTCACCATTACCTGTGCATTTACTTTTTTGGTTTTATACTGAAATGTGACATTAATTAAGCTAAGTGGTTTGAGTGATACTGATGGATTAAGTGAAGTTGTACAGTATTTAATTAATCATCATAGCATAATTTATATTAAATTCTTAGAAATAATTATTTTGAATTATTAGCTAAGATATGAAAAAAATGTATGCCAGCATTGCTATTATTCCCTACAGTCTGGGACAAAGCTGCTCCTTTAACAAAGTTATGTTGTCCTTGGTTTTTATTTCAGGGGGTAGCAAAAAAACACAGGTTCTGAAATCTCTGGGCTTTGATGGGTTTAGGGCCAATTTGATTATAGCTAACAGATACTGCCTCTGGAAAAAGGCTTTCAAGTTTTTGGGAAAAAAACACTTATAGAATGAAAGGGGAGAGGACAGTTCTCCCAGCTCAGCTTTCCTCTGGTTTGATTTGATTTTTTGGCAGTCTGTCTGTTCACTTAAAGTTGTAAAGCTGCTGGACCCAGAGAAGCAGGTCCAAGCTGATTCTCCCTCTCTCTGACATCTCTCTTGTAAGACCCTGGGTTTGATTGTATCTTTTGTGCAAAAGATGTATGGGGATTGTTGTAATTATTTGGAACAGCATCATTAATGAGTTTTGAGAAGATTTGTAGCTCAGGTTGAGGTTGTGGATGTAGGTTTGTGGATGTAGAAAAAGAGAGAGGCTACATGGCATTGCTAGTAAAAGGAAACCTATTTGGACTACATTATTGGATGTATTTTGAAGAATGGGATTTCAGAGTTATAAATGTAAAGACCATATTTCGCTTGAGCCTATCAAATAGAATAGTGGTTACACATGTTCACTGGCTCAGGAGGCTCACTGGAGATGTTACCTAGTGTGGTAACAAAACATCTGAAAATGAACCTTCCAGCTCAGCGATCAAACCTATATCCAGAATAGCATCACTACGTTGAGATAATCTGTTGGATTTTCAGACAGGTTGAGTTATTTAGTATGTTGTTCTCTTTTTTGCTTGTGTTTCTTTCGGTAATCTTGCAAATAAATTCAGGTTTGTTTAAAACAAAGTGATTGACCAGCTGCACCCCTTCAGGAATATCTGCTCTGCATCTGCTTAAAACAGCTAGCAAAATCAAAGTTTTGCCTACTTAATGTTTTGAGGGGGTCTGGCCTAGTCCATAACATGTGAAACCACTATTCTATTTGATAGGCTCAAGCGAAATATGGTCTTTACATTTCTAACTCTGAAATCCCATTCTTCAAAATACACCCAATAATGTAGTCCAAATAGGTTTCCTTTTGCTAGCAATGCCATGTAGCCTCTCTCTTTTTCTCTTTTTGGTACTTTCCCTCATGTCCTCTTTGCATTGAGGACTTCGAGTTGCTTTTGTCTAATGGTTAACTCATGTTCTCCAGCTTTGCTGATATGACCGTAATATGCTGTTTTTTGTCAAATAACAAATTTGCCAGACAAATAAGGTCTCCGATGGATAACTGATTTCTAATTGGAAAGCAAACTGCAATTGAATTTCAGTGTGATATGTAGGCCAGGCAAGGAATCAAAAACAAATCCAGAAAATCAAAAGAACATGTGAATGAATGATTTATGAACGATTTGATTATCACATGTATCTTACAAGAAGAAGAACAGTGAAAAGCTTTTTCAATTTTGCCATGATCTTGGTGCCATTTTGAATACTTTAATAGTAATAAAATAAAAGAATGCAAGGATCAAGATTTCTTATGTTTTGGTTTAGCATTTAAGCCACCACTAACAGAGATTGTCACAATCTAAGAGCAAGAAATTGTACTTTTAATCCCATTTGTCACACTTTTTTTGCAATATTGGTTTTAAAATCGTTGCTGAAATAATGGTATTTAAGTTCAAATCCACAAGAATTTCAGATAACGCAGTGCAACTGTCAAAAGGTTATTGTTGGTAATGTTTAACTTTTACCATTATCTTCACAAAAGCAGGCTGTCACTGTCTGGCTTTTCATTCAAACAATTAAGCGGTGTGAAATTGTTTTGCAAAAGTATCCTTTAAAAATAAATGATCTCCAAATCCATTACAAATCAGCTCAAGTTGAGCATTTCAGAAAATACAAACAATAAATCAAATGGTATAAAATTTCTGTACTTGAACAATACGTATGGCATGAACTCATCAATAAAATTGTTCTTTGAAGTTTACATAATCCTTTTAATGATGAAGTGTTAATTACTATCATAACCCCTCGTACTGAAAATTTAAGTATTGCAAGAACAAAGTCAAATCTTCTGGTGGTAGTTGCGTTCTAACTTGTCATTTTCTTCCCAACTTAGTCAAATTTCATCTCTTATCTATTAATTTTTCTTGATGTACCTGATTTGGAATTGATTTCATGCTGTTTCCTCGTCCAGACCAGATATAGTCCATTTCATAATCCTTCAATCTGGTTAAAAAGGCACACCTGCAGAGGTATTGCCATATCTCACTTTCAGCATCTTGTCATGTGAGACAACAACTTGGGATCAAACAACTGGGGAGGGTTTAACCCTGGCAGGTTCTTTCACTAGCTATACGAGTTCTGGGTCGTGAGTGACTGCTGGTTCAACCATACCTATGTACATTGATACAATGAAGCCACAAAGTTTGATTATATTGCTGAGATTCTTTTTCAATGTTAGGATTAATTCATGGTCCATGTTTGCTTCTGTCTTGCAGATGGGAATACATGCATAATCCAGCCAAGGGCACAAGAGAGGCAGAAATTATGGAGGTCCTGAGGACTCCCAAAGACTGGGTCCATTAATTCAGATAATCAAGACTGCCCCACGTTTAACCTAAAATTAGAAGATTTTTCATTTTCTTCTGTAAAATATTGAAGATATGTGCAACATTGAGCTTAACACAGTGACTATATAATCATTGCTTTTTTTGTTCTATGTGTTAGAATTGTTTCCAGGAGAATTTGATCACTTTTAAACAGTGTACACAATTGAGCTCCATAAAAGTATGTACAGTGTTATCTTTTGGTTAACTACCTTTCAGCTGCCATTGGAGTTTACAAAACCAGTTTTTGATGACACCCTGAACAGAAAATGAGCAACAGATTTTGAGCTGTATTCATTGAAAGGCTACGGTAAAAAGAGTCATATCTCAGCCATTCATTAAAAGTCTTTGATTGTGGTGTACATTCTGCCTTGGTGCAGACTTCAGTTGCAATCGATTGTGCCACCCTTACAGAATTTTTTTATATATTGTATGTTTGTCATTTTTTTAAAAGCATGTGACCTATCTTTTTATAACAATAACTTTGAAAGTCAAAGTAAATTTTTGACTAAAATGCTAATGTGTTTCTCAAAGAATGTTTCCTTTATATTTAGATGTGATGTCTTTTTTTCGAGCAACATTAGAGACACAGTTTGTATTCATATATAAAAAAAATTACAATGGACAAAGTGGAAATTATTTATTTTCAGTACAGGATAAGTGGAGATTCAAAGATTTTATACTCTAGAATCAGTGAAATAAAATTACAGTAAAAATTATAAGTGGCATTATTTCTGAAGCATTGACTCATGTGCTTTTTTCACTTTTTGGATTTACTGATCTATTGAATGATACCTGACTGAAATGTTAACTATTTCACTGTTACTAAAAGTCAATAACTTTTCCTACTTGGATACCAAGCTGTGTTACTCACTGAATGTAATAAGTCATTCTGATTTCTTCCTTTTTCATGTCTTGTGATTTCATCAGGGCTAGTGAATTTACAAATAAAATGCTATTTTACTTGATCAGATTCAAGGCTTAAATTGAAAAAGCTGAGCTGGTTTGGCAGCATCTGTCAGAGAGAAATCAGAGTTAATATTTCAGGTTGATTGACCCTTCCTCAGCAGGAAGGGTCACTTAACACAAAACATTAACTCTGATTTCTCACCACAGATGCTGCCAGACCAGACCAGCTTTTCCAGCAATTTCTGGCTTTTTTTTTAAAATCTGATTTACAGCATCCATCCGCAGTTCTTTTGGTTTTTATTAAGGCTTAAATTATTGGCCTGAGATCATTAATTGGGCAAGTTTGTTCTGCTTTTGTATGTTTTGGTTATATGTTACTTTGTTGTCTGATCTGCTTTTTCTGAATATTATAGAAAATTTGTATTTTGTCCAATCTGATTATAATAGTCTACTTGAAGTGGCCAATAAAACATCTGTGTTAATAGATAATTCTTGTGTAATAGTGCTGTCTCCCATTTTGAGGAAAGATAGGTCTGAAAGAATCAAAACCAGAATTATGTTTTATCTACATCACAAATTACATTAAAAGGCAAGTGTATTCAATAGAATTATCCAAAATGCTAAATATATATTTGCACACTTATTTTACTTATTGTTCCTTGCTTCCTTCCACTTATACGTTATTCCTAGTAATTGTTTAAATGAAGTTTGCTTTTATATTTTGTGTTAAGGAGATTGAGGCATGGTTTAGCTTTTAGAGTCATAGAGATGTACAGTATGGAAACAGACCCTTCGGTCCAACCCGTCCATGCCGACCAGATATCCCAACACAATCTAGTCCCACGTGCCAGCACCCGGCCCATATCCTTCCAAACCCTTCCTATTCATATACCCATCCAAATGCCTCTTAAATGTTGCAATTGTACCAGCCTTCTCCACTTCCTCTGGCAGCTCATTCCATACATGTACCACCCTCTGCGTGGAAAAAGTTGCCCCTTAGGTCTCTTTTATATCTTTCCCCTCTCACCCTAAACCTATGCCCTCTAGTTCTGGACTTCCCGACCCCAAGGAAAAGACTTTGCCTATTTACCCTATCCATACCCCTCATAATTTTGTAAACCTCTATAAGGTCACCCCTTCGCCTCTGACGCTCCAGGGAAAACAGTCCCAGCCTGTTCAGCCTCCCTATAGCTCCAATCCTCCAACCCTGGCAACATCTCTGTAAATCCTTTCTGAACCCTTTCAAGTTTCACAATATCTTTCCAATAGGAAGGAGACCAGAATTGCACGCAATATTCCAACAGTATTTTTGAGTTTTTTGTGATTTGGTGTAGAGGAGTCTGGAGACTACTTTGTGTACATTTTTAGTGAGGTTTTACAAGCTTGAATTAGAGATGAGGGTTGGTAGTTTAGTGCATTGAGCAAAAGTTAGGAAAAAATATCCTCTGCTACTTAAAGTAGTTGAGGGACACAGCCCAAAAATCCATAATGGAGTCCATCAATTGATGTATGGTCTAGAGAGTCCTGCAAGAATGCTGGAAATTGCGTTTAGGAAACTGTTTTACTACCATTTAAAGAAATAGCAAATTTAGTTTGCAGTTTTGTTTGGGTCTCTTGGAAGAAAAGCCAACTGAACAACAAGTATTTAGTTGATATATTTTTAAAAAATCATCCATAAGGAAACTGGTTGCAGCATGTGCTATTCTTGGACTTGGGCTAAGTGTCAATTCTGTTTTTTGAAACTGCCCAGTTTGCCGCTCACCAGTCTGAGCAAGAAGGTTTGGTGTAGCGAACCTGGTAAATCTTCACTCAGGACTGATGTTTGTGAGGATATTGCTGGAACGAAAGGAAGTGAGTTTGAATCCTTTTCTGGCACTTGTAATGCAAGCTTTCAACCCTTTTAACCAATGGAATGCAGTTAATGTTTTTGTTTAATAAGTATTTTATTCTTTGTAAGTACACTGGCAGAGTCTTGTCAATGTTTTAAGTAATTAACCTCCATGACGTTTTTAAATGTCGATGTCTATCAAGGTGAGTTTCATTCTAGGATTTCTTTTGTCAGTATTACATCAGTTGAGATCATAATTACTATGCTTCAAAAGAGCTTTGTTGACTGCTAAAGCACTTTGGAATACCTTTGAGGTTATGAGAAGTGTAATCAATCTTTTTCATTGCAACAATGCCATTAATGAGAATTTCAGGTAATTGTACGAAAGGCTGTTGTTTTTCAGTGTTCTACAGAATCAGGATAAGTTTAACCTTCCTACTCAATGTGAACAGTGCAGAGAGAAGTTAAAATGGAACTGCTGCATTTTTGTTTTTGCTCTATACCTGGTTTTAATCTGTTGCACATTTATGGAACGGTTCAGGCTCCTGCCAATTATTAAACATTATTCAGCATTCTCTGCTTTTAAAGGCCATCTGGATGGGTATATGAATAGGAAGGGTGTGGAGGGTTATGGGCTTGGTACTGGCAAGTGGGACTAGATTAGGTTGGGATATCTGGTCAGCATGGACGAATTGGACCAAAGGGTCTGTTTACATGATGTACATCTGAGTCTATGACTATTCTGTGGTGCACCCGTAGGAGAAAGTGAGGACCGCAAATGTTGGAGATCCGACTGTAAGAGAGTGGTGATGGAAAAGCACAACCGGTCAGATGGTATCCAAGAAGCAGGAGAATCGACATTTTGAGCATAAGCTCTTCATCAGGAATGAACTG
>NW_025211886.1:0-25000 GCF_004010195.1 Chiloscyllium plagiosum
CAGAAAATATTTGTTCCAGCTAAGTAACTGTGTTGAGATCGATCAGTACTTGTTAATGTTGATTCCTTTCCCTACTCAAGTTACATAAGCTGTCATTGGGAATCAAATCAAGCCTAGACCAACTGCAGTAGAAATCAAACCCCTCTGATAAACGATAAAAGCCCATGCTGAGCCACAAGTTTTCCATTAAAAAAACAGTCTGCAGCAAGATGAACAACTCAAAACCAACTATTGATCAGCCCATCGATCTTTAGTGGGGGGGACCAAGATGGGAAAAGTACCAATCGGGATAGGATTTCTTATTTATTTTCAACTCTGGCTTAGTGGTTGCCAAGCTTTGGTCCTCCCAGGCTTAAGCTATCAGACGTTTCTGACGGAACTAGCCAGGATGTCTGACTGAGATAATTCAAGTTGAAGGCAGACAATCTGCTGTGTTAGCCAATGACTTGCAACTTGACCTGCCTGATTCTTCACAGGAACTTCTTAAAACAAAAGGCTGCCTGATAGAACACATTCTACAAAGTAAGTTGGCCCACTGATAATAGAAAAGTGACTGCACTTTACACTTGGAAATAATCCTTCCGCTTCATTCTTCTCACATACTGGCAGTAGGGAGACACCACAGCAAACTTTTTAAATAACGGTGTGCAGCCCAGGTCATTTAAATTGCTGAAGGGAGCTGCAATCTTATAAACAGAGTTGCTGTTGACCCCCTTTATATAAAAATGCCCACTCCCACATGTTTTTTGGAGATAGTTTGTTGCACTCGTGACTGTCAGAGCAACCCAACTGGAATTTCTACATTTTTTACCGCTTCACAGTGTGTGTGCACATCTTGTACTCTTGTCTAGTTCTATTGCACAAGAGCAAACTCAAGTTTCAGAAAAGCAATGTAAGTATGTATTGCTTGGTTGAAAAGGCAGCCTGTTAACTGCAATTTCAGACAAACTTGGATAAATTCTCCACCCATACACAACATCGTCAGCCACACCCTTGCAATTGTGATAACAAAATGTTCCATCCTACGAGCAATAAATTACACCAGTCTATTCTTGCAAGATGTAAAGCTCAATAGATAGGAAAGGTGTGTAAGTGAAACATATTTCCATAATAGTATAGAAGTATCATAGTAATCAAAATGTAATGATAACATTATGTAAAAATTAATCTCATGTTTTAAATTGTGATAAAGGCTCTCAATTAAGCCTTTCATGTGGCATAGCTTTTTTTTTCTGACAACGCAAATGAAATTTAAACTCCACATTATGGACGAATCCTTTACTAAATAAAAAACTGTAATTCTGAAATCTTAGTGGAGAGAGTTCACATACTGTCTTTTAATCAGCTTTTAAAAAAAAAATCACAGCACTTTACTTGCATAACTTTCTTTTTACGCAAAGGAACACAGGGCTGCAGAACAGCACAGCCCTAAAGAGTTAACAAGTTAGCTGGCTTTTGAAGCAGCTGGCATTAAGCCTACAATCATTCAACATGTCCTTTATCACAGCACATGGTACAGTCTTCTGCCTATTACTCTGTGCCAGTCTCACGGTCCAGGTGATAGCATAGCGACAATGCACCAGTATTGAATTCTCCTACAGACAAAGAATGAGCTCACTCGGAGTGAGCCCAGCTTACTGTCTGCTGCTCATGACTACACAGTCTGTCTGCCGACAGACAAAGATATCGGCAAGGGAGAGTTTGAATATAGTTTCTAGGTCCCTGCGTTTCAAAAGAGCTGAAAGCCAGCGGCCCGAGGGGTGAGGCTGGCTAGTCGCTGGCATACTTGGCTGTGCATTGAGCCAGGTGGCCTAAGCATACTGGCAAACGACTGGCATGGAGCCCAATGCAGATGGCTTGCATCACTTTGGTCTTTCCCCATGAAGCCTTTTAGACTGTGAACACAGATTTCTTTCAGGTCAGAGAGCAGCTTTCAGCACTAAATCAAAGTTCTAATAAATATCCCATTGTCTTATTCTTTGTTTGTGCATAGCAGAAAAAAAACTTCATGCCTTATTCTCTATCTTTTTACAACTGACACCCAGCTTGTGGAGTATGTACCCTACCTGGCCTCCTGTTCTTTTTTTTTAAAAAATACATGCCTCCAGGTTAAAATAATCCCCCCACAGTCAGAGACTTTTATTGAAAGGGAAAATTCTTTCTAGCCTCCCACTGAATGCATTATAGATTTCATCAGTCTCTGTGTAGTTTCAGGTTTTGTATAAAACTGCAGATGAAAAGTATATTTATAAAAGAAATACCAGACCCCCAGTGTTATTTATACCATTGCAGGAGGTCCACAGTAAACTACAGGGAAGCATTACAAACCTTGAATTTTCGATATAAATTATGCTGGAGGCCTTCTTGCCCGTAATTTATTTCTAAACATTACCTTATTTCATTTAGCACCATGTGTGCTTCTAGTGTTTAAAACTGCTCTTGACTCTAGGTCCATTATTTTTCCCAATGAGGATTTCACGCCTAATGATTCAACGTATTACAACAAAACTAATGTATTTGAAAACCATACAAAAAAAAGACTTGGGTGTCTTCTATTTGTGAGGGGGGTCTTTCCAGTGTTTCATTATTAATCAGGGAGTCATGGTTGCTGTGCATTAATTCAGAGCTGATGACAATATAAATCAGAGCTGCAGCAAAAGTGGCAGTACGCTTATATACAAGGGGCCAATCCCACTAATTATCAATACTCAGGTCCGGGAAAAGTTTCTGCTAATTTCAGTTGACGTCTAGGATGTGTAAGAAAGAGTCTGCCGGCAAAGTTCTCTGCACCAGGATTTGTACCACACAATAACCTACATTTTGACAGTCCACTTGCTTCTATGACATATAGCCATAGCTCAGCACAGAGGCCAGGTAACTGGAAGTGTTCTGCCTATTGACAGTTCAATTCAGAACCATCTTCATCTTTATACTGTGCATTTCCACAGATCACAGAATACTATAAAAATTAACTGGTTGTATATTTCTATATTTCACTGTCAATCCTCCAATGTTTTTAAGCCCTTAAAGTGCAGGGACATTGGATGACTTTGACTCAGAGTTTGGTCAAAGTTAAGAACTCAACTAAAAAAAACTAAAAGGAATATATGAAACACGTATTATTCACCATTTACAACTAATTAAGAGGCTTCTTATTGGAAAAATGACGCAGTTTGTTTTGTACGTTGAATTTTGGGAAGGATAAAATGCTACTTAAAAATGTGTTTTTAAACAAAGCTAAATTCTCTTACTACTGAAACAAATGATGATCCTATAGCTAAAATACAATTGTTGCTACAAGCTTCATCGAATCATCAAATTTGTAGATGGACGCCATTCGGCCCATCGTGTTTGCATCAACTCTCTGGAGAACATCCCACCCACTTGGATTTATTATGGCCAATCCACCTAACCTAAACATCCATGAACACTACAGACAATTTAGCTTGTCCAATCAACCTAACCTGCGCATCTTTGGTCTGTGGGATAAAACCAGAGCATCTGGCAGAAACTCACACAGACCACAGGGTGGTGATGCAAATTCCACACAGACAGCCACCCAAGGCTGGAATTGAATCTGACTCCCTGAGGCTGTGAGGCAGGAGTGCTAACCACTGTGTTACCACACCGCCTAGTCTACCTGCTCTATGATAGCCTATCATGTCAAAATATGTAAAAGTGCTGTACACAGTTCTCCTCTAACAAACGTGGGTATCGCTAGCTGGCCAGCATTTATTGCCCATCCCTAGTGGCCCTTGGGAAGGTGGTGGGGAGATGCCTTCTTGAACTGCGGCAGTCCATATGTTGTAGGTAGGCCCACAATGCCCTTAGAGAGGGAATTCCAGCATTTTGACCCAGCAACAATGTAAGAACAACAATACATTTCCAAGTCTGGAATGGAACTTGCAGAAGGCAGTGTTCTAATGTATCCACTTTTCTTGTCCTCATGTTGGAGCAAGTCATGGGTTTGGAAGGCACTATAGGAGGATCTTTGGTGAATTTCTGCAAAGCATATTGAAGATAGTACACACTGCTGCCACTGACCATTGGTAATGGAGGGAGTGGATGCTTGTAGATGTGGGCAGCTTTGTCCTGGATGGGGTCAGGCATCTTGTTGGAGCTGCACCTATCCAAGCAAGTGGGGAGTACTCCATCACATTACTCACTTGTGCTTTGTAGATAGTGGACAGGCTTTGGGGAGCTAGGAGTAGTAATTCAGTGTAAGTTGAATGAGAATGAGGCCAACATCAATCCACAGCATAACCATCATGCATAATTTTTAAAAAAAATTTAAGCCATTTCATTAGGTTATCAAAATCATAAGGGGACTACACAGAGTAGATATGGAGAATTTCTCGCATTTGTGGAAGGATCGAGAATTAGAGGACACCAACACAAGCTATTTGACAAAATTAAACAATAGGAACACAAGGAAAGGTTTTTTTAACATAAAGAAGAGTTAGAATCTGGAATGTATTGCCTGAGGACATGATAGAAGCAGAATCAATCATGACTTTCAAAAGAAATTGGATCATTATTGGAAGAGAAAAAAATCTGCAGTTGTGAAGAAAAGACAGGGAAATGAAACTTGGTGAGCTGTTCTTGTTGGGAGAAGGCTAGATACAGATGGGCCAAATGATCTTATCTGTGCTTTAATCTTTCTGTGATTTCCAAAAAAAAAACAAGAACTGATTTTGTTCCTTTTATCTGGCACATCATGAAAGGTTTTGCTTTCAGGTATAGCTTCTAAATCTTTCAGTTCCGAAAGCAGAAGTACACATACAGAGGCAATTTGCTAAGCTTGAAGACCACATTGAGAAGTAATTCTTTTTACTCTTGGCAATAAATTGCAAACTGACATGTCACAAATGGACATAAACCTTGTCAACTGATGTTATATCAACAATGAAAGCTTTAAAAACTCAATTTGCTATCTTTGTTCGGAGATCAACACATTACTCTTATTTTTAAAAAATACCAAATTAATGACTTCTTAAAAGAGAGAAGAATTACAAATAAAATTATTTCTTTTGGCTCATTTTGTTCACTTTTTGTTCTTTTTTCAAAAAAATCTACTGTGCTGTGCAAGTGCTCCCTCTGGTACCAAGCTGTGTTGGGGGTTGGGAAAGGGGGTCAAGCTACAAGCTCACTTTTGGTAAGATTCCCAGAACATATGGGAAGATATGGCTCCACAAAGCGACGTGAAACAGATGTTTAAAGAACTAATGCTAACAGACCAAAAAACGTGCAAATAGAATCTAAGGAACTGTACACAATAAATCCAGTCCCAGGGTCTTTCTTCAGTGCCATGAGAGTGCCTTAGAGACATGCAGCATAGTTTGGAAAAATAGCAACATCCGTTCACTCTGCTCTGCTATACTCAGTTGAAATATGCACAATGTCCCATTATTATTGAATCATTATCTGGCTACAGCTCTGACAGAAGCATCATATGGGCTATGAAAGACTCCTTTCTTTTCATGATTAGCCTTTAAAACATTTCCTCATGTTACAGTCCTTTACAGCCTCCCAGAATGCGCTGCTAAATTACAGTGCTGAAATTAACTATATGCTGTTGTGATTTTATGATAAATAAAGGGGAATTGAACCGGTCTGACCCAGTAAGTGTTTAACCCTTCAATGAATTTTTAAAGTAAAGGAAGGCTAAAGCATAAAGAACTTTAAGAAACCACTGCACTGAGTGAGAAAAATTTAAATGTATTCCACACATTTGTTAATAAATCATCAACACAACGCAACTTAAAGCTGATTATTTCCATCTCCTCTAACATTGACAACTATTCCTTCATTTACTCAGTTTGTGCCTTTTGTTGCCAAATTCATTCTAGTTTTTATTAACAATTTGGAATATAAATATCGCTGAATCTATCAATAGCTGGCCAGTTATTCAACTCAAACTGAAAATTCTGTTCATTGCACTTGAGTTTTCCACTTGCTAAAAAAAATCCTGAAGGAAAATAAGACTCTTCTGTGTTGATGGGTCATAAAATATGGTAACCTTTTATCCCAGCAGTCATCAGTTGGAGGAGTCTGTGCACAGACAGAAGTGCACGACAAATACAGAATATTGAACTGTCAGCATATATTATACAGGGACCCCACAGAAAGGTTGCACTGATGTTTCGTGACTGGGAGAAATTTCACAGCAATACCTTGTATTTTGTGCTGTCTTCCCAGACTAATCATGTCTGTTTTCAGTCATTGCTCTTCAGAGTCTCTCATCTTCCCAATCATTTTACTACACCCACCCCAGCTAGACCCCTCCCAGACTCCCTCCTTCTCAGTCATATCCATTGTCGATATTTGTATATATTTCTAAAATGTTTAAGAATACTTTTTGAAGCCAATATTTTTGCAGTCAATTTACACCATTTATGAAGAATCTTTTCTTAAAACATTGCATGTGGAGTATTTCATGTTTGAGCTTCTATAAAATGAAAGAAGACATGCCAAAAAGATCAGCAGGTCCTATATCCTTTCACAGGCCCTGGCACAGCCAACTGCCAAGGACCAAATTACATCAGTTTAGCACATGTGCCCTGCTGAGGTGTGGACATGCATTAGATTCAGGCAAAGAGCTGTGGGTTGCGTGAGGTTTGGCAAGCTATAAATGTGGAACAAGTTGACAGATTCTGTTTTTTCGTATGTGCCAACTACCTGGTATATGACACTACTGCTTAGTCTTACCTCACCAGATTATTTAAAGAGAGCTGTCTTTCCCCACTGCTGTTTCCAGATAACATAAGCCTACACATTGTTTGGCCCCAACCTTCAGATAAGCTTGGTGCCCAGCTTTCAGGGAACTACAGTCTCCAGGAAATAAAGATCAATCTTGGAAGAAAACTCAAGAAATATATCTTTAAAAAGAATGGGAGGTGGGAAAATAGGCAGATTGATGACATCTTTGAATATCTTTAGCCAGAGTTCAAAATCCTAATGTCTGTTGCCTGGAGAGTATGATCTGGCATGATAAACAGGGCAAGCTCTTTTGGACATGTTTGGGCATCATGTGCTCCACACTGCACTGTCCTTTCAATCAATACAAATATTTATTAACCCTTCCAAGACTAAAATCTGTAAGTAACAAATTACAAAGGTGAATGCCCAAACCTGGGGACACTGCAGCTTGCAGTACTGCCCAGATGCAATTGACAAGTATTCCCAGAGACTTGGCAGTCTAACATCAAGGAGGTCTAATGTTCAAATATGCTTCAGGTCTATCTCTTCCAATACTGGGATAATTGTCTGCACTCAGTTCATGAGTGATGTTCAAATTTTAAAGATAGGATGTATCCAATAACCATCAACATAAAAAAAAACGAACAATCAACCCTCAAACTGGACTTGTCATTCTGTCAAGATGGAACCTTGTAAACCCACTTATCTGACCAGTATGCCAAGCTATACATCATAATGAAAATTTTAATACACACAATTATGTAGTTTAAAGGTTAGATCACAGCGTGATATTCAGTTGCTATCTAGAATCATGGAATAACAGCAAATTCTTTTACTGCATAACTCTAAGTGTTCAGGGATATAAACTCCTTTAGTCGAGTGAGTGGGTAATTGCCAAGTCCCTTGTGGAGATGGGGGTTCAGTGCTACTACATAGCACAGAGACTAAACATGAATGAGCGGTCAGGGATCCTATTTGCCAATAGTGTTGGGATCCTGCATATTGTACTGCATTAAAAGTTCATTTTCCAATACTGTATTGAAGCTAAGAGATATAGAGGGGGGAAGAGAAGAGCCCAAACAGTATAAGTTTTACATGTGCATGTGAAAATATCTTCTTGATCCAGAATAGTGCAACAAGTGCAAAAGGACAATTGGGCTATGGAAGTATTTAAAGGTTGATAAGCTCATTCAACAGCATATAATTCTATGACACTTTGTCAAATAGAGCATTTGTTTTGGCACCATAGCAAATGAAAGGTTCTATTACCATTGGCGTCAATGCACCTTGCAAAAATAAAGATCTTGCCCATATTAACTTAGCCTTCACCCTGACAAACTGATATTAATTTACACACTGGGTGATTTCCAAAATGCCTGCAGAATGTTACTCGATTAAAGTTTAATTAATAAAACACAGCCTTTATTTTATTATGCAAATTTAAGACTGGGTCACAATTGCCATTTTCATGGATCTTAGTATAAAAAGCAATTTAAGTGTAATCGTCCATCGTATCACCAATACTTTACAGAAAAGCAGAATCTAATTTTTGCCACCAGATGTCTCTAGTTCACTATACAAATAATAGATATATTTTCAAATTACATTGAAGACATCTAATAGCAGCTAAAAGGATATAGGACCAGTTTTTAGATCCTTATATGAAAAAAGTAGTTTTTTTAGGCATTTTGCAACAGTTTTCATAAACAATTCTACTACTGTAGTTTCAACAGTTTCATTTAACTTAATGTTAGGAGTCTCGCCTCTCGACATCTTTAGTTCAAACCTAACGTGATTGCTTCTATACAAACTCTATGCTGGCATTTCAGTACAGAATGGAGGGAGTACCACATTGTATAAAGTGTGACTTTTAGATTAGCATTTATTCAAGGCCCCATCTGCTGTTTCAGGTCAAAATTTAGCATGGCATAGCACTTGTTCAAAGATTTTTAAAATTGCTCTTCTGGCCAACACAAATCTCTTAATATGGAATGTGCAGATTAGCTCATCACTCATCCCATTGTCACCTGGATCTGGTGTGCAAATTGTTATTTTGTGGATGTATGTGACAACCAAAGCTACACTTCAAAAGATATTTCTCTGGCTGGGAAGCAATTTGGAGTGTTTTGAGTGCACAATATAAATCTTTCTTTCTTAAAGTCAGAATATTAATGATATAAAATGTGAAAATTAAGGCAACTCAGATTTCTGGGAAACACCTTTATTTAGTGCTATAAAGGGAAGAACAATTAATTTTTCTAAGGGAACATCTTAGTATGCCAGTGGAGATGGAACACACCTGGTCTGTAGCAGTGCCTGTACTGCTACAGACCTTTGAAGGAGCTTAATTGGATATCTGCCACTTGTGAATAACTAACTGCCATACTTCTCTCCCAACCAATCTCTTCAAGAAAGTTCCCAAAGTGGGAGCATGCCAGTAAATCAGCAAATGTACTCATCACCATTCCCAGCTACACAGCCATTCCAAAATCAAGCGCCTGGGGACAATTGGAGCTGCTTGCAAAATCCTGGACTGAGCTTAGAATTCCTCAGGATCTCTTTTTGTCTCTGTAACTTGGGTAGCACACAAATAATTTGAGAAAATGACCAGATATTTACAATGTTGTTCATAAGAAATTTAAGATCTGGAGTATTGCTGTGATGTTCAGTTGCGGAGGCATCTAAACAAATTTTGAGCTAAAATTCAATTTTAACTTTCAATTGTCGGTTAATTGTCAGCAACTTACAAGTGCCCCAACTTCAGTCACCAATGGCAATACTGACGTCAGAAATACCAAGAAGAAATTATTTGTTTGAACACTACTTTCGATGTCAGTGTATGACCTGCCTGAACAATAAACAGGTCCAACATATTTATCGTGGATAGATGTAAACTACACACTTTTTGTAATAATAAATTTCATGACACAATTCAACAATCACGTTTCACATGTCACTATGCAACATATCCTCTGACTCACTATGGAGAACGTCATAAGAGATCTGCTAATAATGTATTAAACAAAACACGAAAAAAGATCTGAAGAATCATTCTCAATATTGGTTGATCATCATTCATCTCTTCTCAACCACAGATTACAGAGATCATGGATTTGAAAGCAAAAAGTAAATGAAAATAAACAATATGTTCAAAATCTATGCCATGTGTTACTGTTACTCTCAACGTCACTGTCAAGATGTCTAGAAATCCACTTAAGCTGCACAGGCAACTGGTGCCAACAAGTGCTAGCAATTCACTGTATAAAAGGTACTGCTCATTTATTCCTTCATGGGATGCAGACATTAGCAAAGCCAACCTTGATTATCCAGCTATTTTGGAAGGCAGCTACAAGTAAACCACATTGCTGGTGGATTTCTGGAATCACATGTAGACCAGACTGGATAAAGACGGCTGAATTCCTTTCCCTAAAGGACATTAGTTAACGAGACCGGATTTTACAACAATTATTTCAGATGTAGTTTTTTTTTAAATTGGGACCTATCATTCAAATATCAATTTCTCCAGCTGTAGTTTGGACCTCTGGAGATACTAGCCTGGTGACATTACCACTATGCTACGGTCTGTGCCTACGTAAGCTGATGGTAAATTTCCTGAATTTGGCAGGTGTGGACAGTACTATTCTTGCTTCATTCATTCACAGGTAATGGGAACACCATAATATTCTTAACTAATTTTCTTGGAACCCTCACATTCAAGAATAAAATTCATTACTACGATCACAAATCCACACACCTTAAATTAAACTGAAGGCCGGCACTTTAAATAAACCATTTAATTTTCACCCTGTTATTCCAGAAACTTTCTAATCTTCTCATAAATGTAAGTCTAGGCACAGAATTATAGGTTCAAATCTAGGGCAGTCATATAATTTTTAAGTGGTTAGGTGTGTGGAGGAAGGCCTTATAGCTTCAGCTTTCAGTCTGTGCTTAGGTCCTCCCTTGAACCACGACTTGTGGTTTTCCACGGCCACAAGATTGCACTGACACGAAGGCATAGAATCACTCCCCATAAAAAGAAAAAGTTAGCCAAAGTGCAGTGGTGGCACATAGCCAATGGAGGCTGCTGTAAAGAGGTGTTCCCAGTCTCAGCATCCACAAACTATATATCAGTAACCCTCAATTACATATTTTGTAAACCACTTCTGTAAAAGCATAACTGAAAGAAAATTGCAGTTTGCCAACATCCGAATCGTGAATTTGGTCTGGCATTGCCACCTATACAGTAACACCACATGCAATTGGTGTTCAAACAAAAATAATAATCAAAAGAATACACCAACTCCACAGGTGGGGTAGTGCTAGAGATGTGGCCTGTGTGCACTGCTGAAACTGGGCTTAGAAAGCACAATTCCATTCCAGGACTTGAGCACAATAATCCAAGTTGGCACTTCAGTGAGTGATGTCAAAGTATTAATCGGGGTTAGATCAAGAAGCAATACATATACAGTATAAACTCATTTAGAGCTTAAGCGCATATACATAATTGCATAGAGTGTGGTAAATAACACTTGTGACTTCAGGCAAAGACAGCTATATGAAATAATTATCCTTAATAATCAAAACCTGATTCAAAGGGGGATCTGATTGGGTACATTACTGAGTAACTCTGAATGCCAAATGTTCAGAAAGCTAGGGAAGTAAAGAAAGAATGAAGGGTGGTATTATTTATTAGGGAGAATATTACAGTGTGAAGAGAAACGATGCCATGGAGCAGTCAAGCACAAAACTTATTTGGTTCGAGTAACGGTGTCACGATGCTACAGGATGTATTCTATAGGTCAACAACTAGTGGGACAGATAGGAACAAATTTGCAGTGTTTTTTGAAGGAAGGTGCAACAACTAGACTGCAGTGATAATGGGGGGCTTTAATTATCCTAATATAAATTTGGATAGCAACGTTGCACGGGCCAAGGGGAAGAAGGATTTCTGCATTGTGTTCAGGAGAATCTTTGCTTATTCAATAAATTTCTGATCCCAACAAGGATGCAGGCAATGCTGGATCTGGTTCTAGGGAATGAGATTGATCAAATGAAAGGGAAGGAACAATGAGAGAACAATGAGAAATCTAATAAGGTTTAGATTAGCTGTAATAAAAGTCAAGAAACGGACTAATGAAAGAGAGTTCACTGGGCGGGGGGGCGGTCAATTGCAGTCGGTTGAGAATATATCTGGTCCAGATAAATTGGGATGAAAACTTGGCAACCAAAACTATAATGCAACACTGTGCTGCTTTAGAAAGAAATAGATTGAATAGACCATGAGATACATACCCACATGGAGGCAATAAATAGGACAATCAAAGCCAGTGCTCCCGGGATTACAAGTGGATAATAGAGTTGAGAACTTGCCTGACTACAGAAAGTTCCAGGGGACAATGAGAAAGGAACATAGAAAGGTAAAGAAAGAGTATGAGAATACATTTTTCATTAGCAGGAAGTCAAAGTCAAGTCTTGTCAAAGTCAAGTTTTCCACAACATATAAAAATTTTTAAAAAATAGGAGGCAAGCTTATGGAGCAAAAGTGACTTATGCATGAGGGCAGAGGGCATGGCTGTAGGTACTAAATAGACAATTACATATTACTGTGCAAGTAATTACTAAAGTCTTAAGGAACAAAGCGATAATTGAGATACTGGAACAGCTAAACATTAATGAAGAGAAGATCTTAGAAAACTCACCTGCTTTTAAAATTGATAACACACCAGGGCTAGGATCAAAGGATGCAGAGAGAAATAAGACTGCAAAATTACCAAGGTATTGATCATAATCCTCCAAGCCTCCATCGTTATGGGGATGATGCCAGAGAACATGAGAACTACATATGAAACATCCTTGTTCAAAACAATGACATAAAGATATACCCACTAGCTACAGGCTGGTCAGCTTAATCTCAGTGATTGGGGAATATTTTAGAAACTATAACCCAGTAAAAGATTAAACAGCTCTTTGGGCAAACATGAAATAATGGAGGAAAGTCAGCATGGACTTATTAAAGCCAAATTATGCTCAACTAACTTGATTGAGTTACTTGATGAGGTAGCAGAAAAGGTTATTGAGATGTGGATGACTTCCAGATATATTTGATAAAGTGCCACATAGTAGTAGGCTTGCCAAGGGCTCTTGTGGTGTAGTGGTAGCGTTCCTAGCCCTGGGTAAGGAGGCCAAGGTTCAAGTCCCACCTGCTCCTGAGATGTGTAATACATTTCTGAAAAGGTCAATTAGAAAAATAGGTAGTAGGCTTGCCAACAAAGTTGAAACCTATAGAATACAGGGGACAATGATGACATGGATGAGACGCTAGCTGACAGACAGGTAACAGAAATCAATGGTGAATGGTTACTTTTCAGACTGGAGGAAGATATGGAGCAGTGCTCCCCAGCAGACTGTACTAGAATCTGGAATGCACTGCCTGAGAATATTGTAGAAGCAGATTCAATATTTTGAAGGGAATTGAATAAGCGCATGAAGTCAAAACATTTACTGGGTTGAGGGGAAAGGAGAGGGCTGAATTGCTCTTGCTGAAAGTCGACATTGGCTCAACAGAATGGCAAACATTTTCTGTGCTGTAACTATGCTTTGATTCTTTAATTCTACACAAGCAGATTTTTGTTCATTATCACATTACTATGACAGTTTGCTGCATCCAAATTAGCTGCTGTGGCTCTTAAATTACAAGATTGACTACCCTTCAAAGTATTTCATTAGCTGCAAGGCACTTATTGGATACCCTGTAATCATGAAAGGCACTATGTGAACACAAGATTTTCTCTTTTTATTGAAAAGTTTGAACATACTATACTTTGAGAGCTTACTGTGCATTTAAGAGCTATGTAACTGATTGAGGCACAGAGGGTTTATAAAGATTAACTTTGGCAGACTTGATTTCATTAATGCACTACCTTAAAGTAATCACAATTGGTCTAACCCCAGCATTCATATTACATCTTCTGGTTTCTCTCATTCTCTTAGCATCACTCCTATTCAGATTTTATTATTTCTATCCAAGTTATTAGAAAACCTATAATCTTTGAAATGCTTGTCATTTTATATCAACAGGCAGCTTCTTCTGTATAAGATAGCAGATTTGTTCTCAATCAGTAATGACTCCAGAATGTCTGTTTCTCCTCCAAATGCAATCTTAGGCATATAGTCTGATACACATTGTCTACTTCTCTTTTGCCCACCCTTCCTCCATGAATCTAACTGGGGCCTCTGTTTTTTCAAAAATGGCTGACCACAATGCCAAATGTATGACATTGTGACCACTTCTGAGTAGCGCAAGAAAAAGCTGATGAACTCAAAATGATAAGAAGAAACTCAGAATATTAGTAATGAAATTACAAAGCAATTCATCATTATTTTGAACTACTAGGTCAGAATAATTGAGTCTGAGAACCTGAGCCATAATAGTCAGATGGTACTTGGGAGAAAATTAAACCATAGATTTTAAATTCCATAACTGTCTCTAAGCTCACTTAGAAATTTCAAGCTACTTTTTCAGTTCTCTCGACTCAAATGGTTATCAGAAACAAATTATTGGAGTGAGATACTTTTATAATTTAAAATATTCAGAGATTTTAAAAGGTTCAAATATTTAAAGTAGAAAAATGACAACACCAAATTTCTCAGTTTGGAATGATTTCATTTTTAGTCATAGATAACCAAAGGAGCATTATTTTTGCTTTTTGAGAACCTTTCAATTTGTCTTGCAAGGTATTACTTGATTTGCACTAAACCTTCAAAGAACTGTAAAGGACGGCATATTTCTAACAGAGATAGAAAATTGTTGGACCTAAACTTCTCCTGTTGATGTGAATAAATATCAGGAACTTTTTGTTCAAAGTGACTGGGCAGAACAATGGAAGAGCATTCTTTTTTTTAAGGAATCACCTCATGTGAATGTGATAAAGGTTAACTAAACTGCAGTTATTGCCTGTTCCAATACAATATATAAAGTGCTCAGGTCCACAATGCAAAACTCTCCATAACTGCACACAAATAAAGACTAAAACTGATCTCTCAAGAAAGCTAAAGCAAAGTAATTGATATGAAGGTATGAGCCATCATGAAGAATGCACATATGTGATCATACTACTACAAATATGGTAAGGAAAGTAAAATATTCCCCATTTTCTTAAAATAAACTTAAAAATACACACACACAAACAAAAGTTGCTGGAAAAGCTCAGCAGGTCTGGCAGCATTTGTGAAAAGAAATCAGAATTAATGTTTTGAATCTGGTGACAGTTCCTCAGGAGGTCACTGGCCCAGAAACAGTAACTCTGATTTCTCTTCACAGATGCTGACAGGCCTGCTGGGTTTTTCCAGCAATTACTGTTTTTATTTCTGATTTACAGCATTAGAGGTTCATTTGGTTTTTAAAAATACAAACATTGTCTTGCCACAGTAAATTTACTGTTAACAAACCAAACAACAAAACAGGATTTTTTTCTTGCTTTTAATCCAGGTAAAAGTTTATTTCCTTTTGTTATTTACATAATCTTGGGAAGGGAACCAATATTACTTATCTAACATTAATATTTTTCAAAAGGTCGAATGGAAATGATCAAGTTATAAACCTTTACGCATTTCAATTTATTATGTGAACGACTTTTACTAAATTAATTGAAACAGCCCCTCCAACTTAAAAAAAAAACTATGTAAGCTTTCCTGTTTTTTGAGCAGTGAAAAAATAAGCTCTATCAAGGTTTTACAAAAGCTGGGGCTTTTGGGACTTGGAGGGATCAAATCAAATCAAATCCAGTGTAGCATTTAGATGCTGTGCCCAATCCTTTCAAAGATTATATGAAGGCTATTTAATCAAAATAATTTGTTTTCCTTGTTAAATTTACCTAAGCAATCCGTCCAAACCACTTAGTGTCCAAACTTGGAGATGGTGAATTATAGACAGTTAGCTTACAAAAGTGGGGAAGATGCTTGAGTCTATTTTCAAGAAAGAAGTAACAGGGCATCTCAAAAGAAAGTGTCCCATTGGACAGACGCAGCATGGGTTCACGAAGGGCAGATCAAGCTTAACAAATCTTTTGGAATTCTATGAAGACATTTTGAGCAAGGTGGACAACGGGTCCCAGTGGAAATGGTGTACCTAGACGTCCAAAAGACCTTCGACAAGGTGCCACAAAAGAGGCTGCGTAAGAAAAGGATATATGGCATTATGATTAGAGGATTGGTTGACTAACAGGAAACAAGAAGTGGGGATAAATGAGTGCTATTCTGGTTGGCAATCAGTAACCAGTGGTGTGCCTCAAGGATCAGTGTTGGGACAACAATTGTTCACAATTTACTTAGATGATTTGGAGTTGGGGAGCACATGTAGTGTGTCAAAGTTTACGGGTGATACTAAGAGGAGTGGCAGAGCAAAGTGTGCAGAGAACTCTGAAACTTTGCAGAAGAACACAGATGCATTGAGTGAGTGGGCAAAGGTCTGGAAGATGGAATACAAGGTTAATAAATGTGAAGTCATACATTTTGGTAGGAGCAACTGTAAAAAAGATTTATTACTTGAATGGTAAAATGTTGCAGCATGCTGCTACGCAAAGGGACCTGAGTGTCCTTATGCATGAAACACAGAAGGTTGGTCTGCAAGTACAACAAGTAATTAGGAAGGCAAATGGAATTTTGTCCTTCATTGCGAAAGGGGTTGAGTTTAAAAACAGAGAAGTAATGTTGCTGGTGAGGCCACACCTGGAGTACAGTGTGTAGTTGTGGTCTCCTTACTTGAGAAAGGATGCATCGACACTGGATCGAGTCCAGAGGAAGTTCACTTGATTACGGAGTTGAAGGGGTTGCCTTATGAGGGGGAGGCTGAGTAGTCTGGGATTATATTCATTGGAATTCAAAAGAATGAGGGGGGATCTTATAGAATGGATAAAATAGAAGTAGTAGATAGGATGTTTCTACTGGCAGGTGATGCTAGGACAAGAGGGCACAGCCTCAAGATTAGAGGGAGCAGATTTAAGACTGAAATTGAGAAGGGACTTCTTCACCCAGAGGGTTGTGAATCTATGGAATTCCTTGCCCACGGAAGTAGTTGACACTACTTCAATAAACGCTTTTAAAGCAAAGGTAGATTTTTTTTGAAAAATAATGGAATTAAGGGATACAGTGAGAAGGCAGGTAAGTGGAACTGAGTCCACAAAAGATCAGCCATGATCTTATTGAATGGCGGAGCAGGCTCGAAGGGTCGGAAGACCCACTCCTGCTCCTAGTTCTTATGTTCTATGTTCTTATATCACAGACTTTCAGTGTTGCTGGGTAAAAATCCTAGAACTTCCTCCCTAATGGTATTGTGGGTCTGCTGACATCAAATGGACTGCAGCAGTTGAAGAAGGCAGCACACTGTCATCTTCTCAAAGGCAACCAGAGAGGAGGAATAAATGTTTGCCCAACCAGCGATGCTCTAGCATTCCTAATGAACTCTTCATCCCTTTCTGAATACATTGTCTTGTGATGTCAGCCTCAATAAGTAATCCCTTAATCCTGCATTAAAAATGCTTTATTAATTTTGAGAAGCAGTTGTTTTCTTCAGCCATAGGTTAATCTGGGGAATTCATTGCTGCAGAAGTCTGTCAAGTCATTGAATGGATGTATGACAGAGTTAGATAGGTTCTTGGTTAGTACAGGAATGAAGGGTTACAAGGAGAAGGCATATCAGCCACGATTGAGTGGTGGAGCAGACATGATGGGCCGAATGGCTTAATTCTGCTCCTATATCTTCCAGTCATCTCTATTATGGAGAGAATTGATTTGTTTTTATGTATAACAACTATAGCAAAACTTTATTCATGTTTATTGATGAATGTACAACATTTGTTTGCAGTGCATAGAGAACACTATGAACAAAATACTGTACTACATACTTTTATTGGATGAAATTAGGGTTGAATTGCACCAAGCTGCACAGATTACTGAAGATCAAGGAACAGAGGTAATTTGCATTGTGCAAACTTTACACGGCAACAAGAAACCTAAAGGCCCCTTTAAGAAAACATTTTTTCTTGAATCAGGGGTTTTATTATTTTTAATTCTTTTTTATTCTCTAAGTTTCTTGCTTTACAAGGTCATTCTCTTCAATTTTTTTTACGTTTAGCAAAGTAGCTAATTTAAAATTAAAGCATTGATGCTAAGAGCCCTGATTGGCTGCTGACTGCACTGTATTAAAGCCACCAAGCATTGCATTATGACAGTGTGGCCTAAAGTAGACAGTAGGAGATTCTTAGCCTCTAGTATTTTACCTAAGGCCAGTTAAGTATAGCCAACACTTTATACTTTCTTGTCACATACTTCTACCTTAAATGTTGTGAACTACTCAAAATTTGAGCATAAATTTCAAGACGTTGCTGGAAATGAAACCAAAATTTACTTCTAAAAGCATTTATTTTCCTGTTTATGAAGAAAAGCCTAATGCATGGGCAATATTTTTAAACAATGGACTTACTATATAACATTTATAACATGTTTCACCAATTTTAAATAAATTACCAGTAACATGTATCAGTGTTCAGCTGTGATAGACTACACAAATTAGTTGGCACTAAGATTCTGGGAATGTCCACATGCATGCACACTGTGGGGATTTTTAAAGTTTTTCAAAAATGAATGGATGAAAAATCATTCATGCCACAAACCAGACACGCTGACTCTCAGCACCTGAATTCCCACCATCACGGTCTTTGTACTCCAGTACATTTAACGTGCACTGAATGTAAAGAGAGGATTATTCAACTCAACCCTCATCACATGAAAAATTTACTCTGTTAAAACACACTCCCTGTAAGTTACACGCTAATATACAACTGCGTATTTTATTATATAAAGTCATGCATACCCTATCACCCGATTCTAACACAGCTCTAGTGGCTTTCTGCATGTAGCTAAATAGATAGAAACATCATGTCCCTACTCCTCCTCCAGAAATCCTTCTGCAGCTTCATAATTTAATTTAAGCAAAGTTCTTCTGCGATTCATATGGCTTTTTCTGACTCTTGACCATAATTTATCTTTACTTCTTTCACCCTTCTTGAAGATCATTTTTTTCTCCCAAACTACTTTGATTTCAGCTTCTTTGACAAATGTCTCAAAACCTTGCCTCCAGTAACATCCTCATACTCTTCCTATGCTTGGTGTCCATCTTTTCACTCTGTATCAGGCTCTCAAATCTTATACAGACATCTAGTTGCTTTATTTCCCCCACATGTATATTTTGTAGTTGCAGTGAAACTTGTAAAAGGTGAAATATATTGAGAAACTTCAAATACCAATGTGACATGCAACCACTGGAAATTTTTTACTCAGGTATTTACATAAGTGCAACTGTACAAGGTGCTGGTGAGACCACATCTGGAATACTGTGAGCAGGTGGTGTCCCCTTATTTAAGAAAAGATATTAAATTCATCGCAGGCAGTTTTGAGAAGGTTAACTAGGATGATTCCTGGTAATCTTATGAGCAAAGATTAAACAGGTTGGGACTTTATTTACTGGACTTTACCAGAATGAGAGGAGATCTCATTGTAATATATAGAATTCTTAAGGGGCTTGAAAGGGCAAATGCTGAAAGGATACTTCCTTTCATGGGAGAATCTCGGACCAAAGGGCATAGTCTCAGAACTTAAGATTGAGATGAGGAAATTTGACAGTCTTTGGAACTCCTTGTCATAGAGAGTTGTGAGAGCAGTGTCCTTGTGTATATTTAAGGGTGAGATAGATAGATTCCTGTTGAGTCGGAGAATCAAGCTTTATGGGGAAAAAGTAGGAAAATGGATGTGAGGGGTTTCAGATCAGCCATGATCCTATTGAATCACGTAGCAAGCTAAAGGGGCTGAATGGCCTATTCCTGTTCCTATTTCTTATGGTCTCATTTGAGTTGAAAAGTTACAAAAGTGGACAAACATTGTAAGTCAATACAAACGATAGTTAAAGATGATGTTATGTATTTTTATATCTTGATTTGTAGTTCCATGTTACTTTAAAGGGATATGACAGCATGAGCAACTGTTCTTGTCTGCTTGATGACCATCTAAAACTGAAATTAAGAGACAATCTGTAGATGGAAACGTTTGTGGGCCTCGCCATCAGAGCATGCAGAGCTTTCACTCTCCACAGGGAGAAACTTTAGTCCTGACAGTGGACAGTTTAAGACTCTATTTCAATCTTCAGATATCAATGGATGGAGATATGCTGCTCATAGTCTTCCCTCTGGTACTGGACATTGAACAGTCTATTCTAAGGTCCTTAGGTGCATGCTGGAGGCATGCATCATTACAAACAAATTACCAAAATGATTTATTTGAGGTCACCAAGTATCATAAAAATCTTCTGGCTTGCTTCCAGACCTTGTGCCCACAGCTATGCTTCCCTACGATTTGCCTCCGAGCTCCTTTTAGCCAAAATAGTTCCAACTCGCTCTAAGGAGGAAGACAGGGATTTTTCCATGCTGCCTGATCAGTGAGCTGCTTATTCAAAGCCAGCACTTCATTAATTACTTTTCAATGAGACTTGATCATGAAAATGATGTGGTTCACTGGCCAACAGGCAGAACAATCCCTGTTGTCCACTGCCTACCCAACAAGAGAAGTGGAAAAGAGCCCCCTATACACTTTATGATAGTGAAAGGGGGAATGGGAATAATTTCATTTGAAAAATGATCCTAGTGTCCTGACAGCATTGAACAACAACTAGCAAATATGTAACAGTTGTACTGGGGAGAACGTTATGCTTTTGAACACAAACCTAGTGTACTATCTCAGTATACTGTTTCCAAAATAAATTGATTTCTTTTGGTGTAGAAAAATTAATTCAGCACACAAACAGTTAAGGAATTTCCAGAAACCTGGAAATAGGTACAGCACTAAAGAAAATCAAAGAGGTTATAGTCTTATAAACTATATAACAGCAGTGGGAAAAAAATTACTGCAGTTTTACTGCAGTGATTTTTTGGGTGTTTAATTGCTATTTTACATTTAGCAGTCCAACTGTTTTATGCACTTTAGTATCCTCGCTTGTTCAACTCCAAAACTATCCTCCACTCCCGACTCCCAAAGACTCCTGATAGGGAACTGAAGATTAGCTTTACCTAGTCTAGACTACAGCCAACAACACAGCAAGCTGGAAAACTCAGATAGTGCAGTCTGCCTTTAACAAATCCAATAACATGAGCAGATCTTGACTGCAAAATACTCACACCCTACCCCAAGTATTGAATCTGAATGAGGTTCCATTAAGTCTAGCTAAGCTGTTCAGCAACTGTTGGGCTGCTGCAACGAAAACTATCATTCAGATCAACTTTTGATTACATAATAATTTGTTATTTTGCTGAATTCTGGCACTAATCTCCCTTCGTTTGGTTGGAAGCCAGAAATTAGAGTGCGTCATTCCACCAGTTTTCAACAGTGAAGCTCTCATCTCACCCAGCGAGCACTCTGCACTCTTGGACAGGGGCCAGGAAGGGAAATCCATTTTGCATGAAGAATGTGCACAGCACAAGGACTTACGAGACAGTTTTTCTGCCTTCTTAAAATAACCTATGGACAACTGCCAATCTAGCTAGACACATATAACTTCAGAAATTTGGCATCAAAAACACGGTTAAGTATTTGAAAGGCACAGAGAACAAAAATATGCTAGGGACTGGGTAACGGCTGTGAGTGCATTCGTGGCATATCACATGATCTGGCACAGCACACCTAATTGGTTAGGTTTTCAGCAGAGTACAGCCGCCATGTAAGGAGCTGTAAGCTGCATTCTGTTCTGGGGACTTAAAATGGCGGCATCATATTTCGGCAAAATGGATAAAGTGAGCCCTAAAACCCCTTTTGAATCTTGCTGCAAAAGAAACAGTTTCAGGGGATAACAAAGTACAGCAGACCTGAGTAAAACCAGATTCCCTCAACAGTCAAATCACAAAACAGCACATACAAATGAGAACTGACAAAGTTCCAAAATCCACATCAATTTAAAGGAGTATGTGCAAGACATGGAGCACATTGACCTCATTATAAAATGTTACTGTACTTTAAAAAGAAAAGCAACTGTAAACTCCAATCCTGTCAACTGTCTGTTCAGTGTGCAAGTGACCCGAATTTTGTCTACTGCATGGAATCGTCAGCATGAGTTTTTTTTAAAAATAGGGCACAACTACCTTGGCTCAAACCCACAGCCACTCAACACGGACAGGACTAGTCAAAAAATGCACATCTTTATGTGCAAATATTTGCCTCTGGCTGAAGTTCAGACAGTCCTAAGTGGCTGCCAGACACAACAGTGAAGTAAGAAGCAAGAGAAAGTAGCCCAGCCAGGGCAACTGGCAGATAAACAATCAGCACTGATTTGCAAGCCTCCGACAGGCTTTTGCTGTTCAATGACTTAGCCACCAGTCACAAGGTGCTCCCACCCTGTTATTAGTGGTTAATCTTTCTAACAAGAAGCCTTCCCACAGTTAATGCCTAACCTACAAACATGCAGTCTATTTTTACTGCAATCCTTTCTTAGCCTGCAAATGGTTTTGTGGTCATAGCCTATGTGGGCAGAATTATGAGTAAAAACATTTAACCCTTTAGGAATAGAACACAATTCCAGATGAGCCCAGACAAGTCAGAATTTTAAAAAGTAGATTATCAGTACTCAACATGAAGAATAGGAAGAGGAAGACTGCTCTGTTTACACATATATCCACAGTTGCTTTGGCACAGCTTATATTGGACACTCACTGAGATAAGGGCAGGACTTCATTCAGTTTAGAATAATGCTGCATCCTGTTCATAAAACATCCCTCACAAAGGTCACTTTCAGTTCGTGTTACAGTGACCCTGAATAAATAAGTTTGTTCAGGATTTTTATGTTGTGTCCAAAATAGTGTCATTTACAGGTCTGACGGATGTAGTGAATTTGCATTTTGCGCTAAAAACAGGAAATTTGCCTTCAGCATTTACACTACTTGATTGCAAACGTCTACAGGATCACTATAAGTTTATGTGCTGGGAGTCTTCACTTACAATTGGAATCAATAATACAGTTTTGTTTATAAGTGACAATTTAATACCCATTGTTGCAGATGTATATCAAACAGGAATTTCTGACTACCTTGCGGTTGTGTTGTAAACAGAACACAGGAGGTGCACATGGGTTCCATTGGTTTCCAAATCAAATGACATAATTGATCAATCGTAGTTTTCTCAATTCTGGTCAACCATGACCTTGATGAGATGAGGATCACAAAAGTTCCATAATGAGCAGATGATTTGTTCTGACAGATTATTGACCCAGTGGCAAAGGGGAAAATTTATCATATGTGTTCTTTTTTCTCCCCCTCAGTGTTTCAAACTTTTTCCAAACCCCTCAGCATAATGTCTTGAAATTATATTGTGTGACATTATCATGCAAATCTCTAATGCATTTACATCAAATTCCACTATGTTAACAGAAATATTAACCTGCTTAGCAGAATGACAATATAATTGATGTAAATGCATTTACTCCACATATAATACTATTGCATGGCCTCACTTCTAGTCTTTTAAAGACTCAGCATTAAAATGTTCATACTGATTTTCTATTAATCCGGAAACGAGATCATCTATTGTAACTAGGAGCTATTCAGAAGCTAGTCTCATGATTTCAGAGGGTGGAATCTTCCCAGCCGAACAACATGGCCATTGGTAAGAAAGTTGGGGGGGGATTGTGCGAGATTAGCAATGAGCAACCAAAAAGTTCTACTTTCCAACCAAGTATTGAATGGGGAGACCAGAGTCACACTAATATAGGCGAAAGCCTATTTGCATGCCTTAGCATCCTTGTTAATACAACCTCATTTCACCTCATTAACATTCTCACATAGAAATTAAATGATTAGATTAGATTCTTTACAGTTTGGAAATAGGCCATTTGGCCCAACAAGTCCTCCGAAGAGTAACCCACCCAGACCCATTCCCCTACCCTATCATTACCCCTGACTAATGCACCTAAAACTATGGGCTATTTAGCATGGCCAATTTACCTGACCTGCACACCTTTGGACTGTGGGAGGAAACCGGAGCACCCGGAGGAAACCCACACAGATGTGGGGAGAACTTACAAACTCCACGCAGACAGTCGTCTGAGACGGGAATCAAACCCGGGTCCCTGGTGCTGTGAGACAGTAGTGTTAACCACTGAGCCACCATACCACCCAATGATAATTAAGGTCAGAGTGGAAACCTTGTGACTCCAGCTCACTACTTGTTGCTCTGGACCTCCATCAGTCACCACCGTATCTGGGCATTTTCCATGGGTGATGACTGCACACACCTTCATCCAGCACAACTGCCAGATCCCTGTCAGGAAAGTGAGTTGTCAATTATCTTCTGCCCAATATGTTCAGGGCAAATAAAGTGAACCATGCAGGCTAACTGTAAAGCATCAATGTTTGACAAGGTGCTTGGCTGAGGTTTAAAGACGTCACTTGCACTAGAAATCTCAATTGTTCCTGGCTATGGCCAGTACTACTGAAGAAAGTGACAAGCCATGCATCAAAATGAGGTCCTCTATCATTAACTAGGTGGCTTTTGGAGGAGAGCGTGAGAAAACTCGCTAGGGCTCCCGGACAGAAAACCTCCATGAAACTCATCTTGAATGACACTCAGCAAATTTCTGGTAAGATTCAATCTATAACATTATATAGCCCTAACAGGGCAGAAAAAATGTCAACAGGGCCATGTCAGTATTTCTGTATCTCATGAGTCACCTTCAATCCCTTTTCATCTAATCCTATCAACAGGACATTAATTTTCCACTATTGTTTTAGTATCCATGATCCACCAAAAAGCTGATTTTCTTCCATTTTCCACCATATCCTCATCAATCAATTAAGAAAATCATCACCTAGAATTAACTTATTGCTGTCAAATCATCAATGTTGGTAATAATGAGGGGAAGTGGGGCAAAAACAATATCAACTTGGTTGATTTGATAAAAGCACATGAGTTTATGAATCTAGTAGAAACTTCATGCATCTCATTATGCAAAAGTATCCAAAAGTATGGCACAAGGCAAAGGAATTTGGCCCCAACTATTTCCACAGACCTATCTGATGTATTTAACTTAATAAAAAAGGGAAAATCTAGCAAAATAACCCCTTGCTCTCCAAATGTAAACAAAATTGCAGAATATTCACTGATCCCCACACCTTGATGACTCACCTCTTGTCTATCTGTAGACAACATACCCAGGGGCAAGGTAGCACTATTATGACCCACAGAGTATGCATTCCTCTCAGTTGACACTTGT